>NC_044394.1:81026193-81329526 GCF_006542625.1 Nomascus leucogenys
CGCAGAAAGTGCCAAAATGTTTTAGAAATAAACGGCAGACAACAGAGTCGTTGCATATTTCACTAGGCAGGATAGTAATTTATGTAATGTATTTTTAACTGTGAGAAGTGATGGGGGAAACCACTTAAATATAATGTGAATTGAAGATTTGTCAGTTATGTAGTTCATGCAGTGGCAGATCTAGAAAATGTTATAAAAATTGAAGGATTACCAACAGAGAATGCCTAAAATCAGAACTCTTATTCGAGTTCTAACTCCCCCTATCTCAGGGAATTCTCTGCTTTCTGGGAATATTTTGCTTTCTGTGAAAGGAGCTGGAGTTATACGTTGTCTGTCAAATGTTCTTTTTTAATCAGCCTTCCTCATTTTTGTTTTAATTCCTCGGCTCTTTATTGCAGCCTCGATATGAGCCTGATGCCAACACACGCTCCCTCCACCCCCTATGCCTCAGGATCACTTACCTGACCCACCAACGCCGGTGTTTACATTGGTTCCTACCCCAATTAGGTGGAGAGGCTCTTTGAAGAACAATGGTGCAGTCACCAAGTCTAGATTCCTCTGTAGAAGAGTTATATGGGAAGATGTAGTCTACTTTTTTCCTAGAATATGTGCTGCAGGTACCCAGGTTACAACAATCAGGAAAATGCAGCATCCACAATATATGGCGATTTCGCACTTAGGCATACACCTTTCCCCAGAGTTAAGCAAGTCAATAACTCTATCTCATATTCCCTTTTGCCCTTCCACCTCCCACTCCCTCATCCCTCCCCAAGGCTGCCACCCTTTGAGATGTGCTCAAAAGCCTTTTGGAAAGTTCCTGGGTTTTCAATGGAAAGGTTTCTTTATGGATGAAATGCGCCCTCTAGTGGCAGATGTAAAAGTTGCAGCCTCTATTTTTAGGATTTGGGGGATGTTGGTTCCTTCTCCCCGTGAGGCACTCAGAGCTACTTCTCACTAAGAACAGATGCAAATCCCATGTTTTGTTGCTGCTTTTTCTCAAAACAATTCTACACTCTTTCCCAAAGTTTGCAGCATCCCTGAGAATATGTCTTTTACCTATTATAACCTTATGACTCATTCTCCTGTATTGGCTGCCAGAAAATCCATCAGGGATCCTCTAACCTTCTGTGCTTCCCTTGTAGAATTGCTGGGCTTCTGACTTCAGAAGTCGCCTCTGAGAGTGATAGCACCACCTCGGCAATTCATCAGATGGATAACAAACACGTATTTCCGCACTCTTCTCACAGAGGACTAGTTTCACAGTGTGGCTGGGAACTAGAGCTACGTTGCATTTGAGTTTTGTGGTATTTCCGTTTTTACCTAAAAAGTCATGTCATCCATCATGTTGGTCATATGTAATACCTACACTCTTGTTTTTATGCTCCAAACAAAAAATACCAATTTCGGAAATTTAGGATAGGTGCTGGGATCTAAAGTTTAGATCTTTAAAATCTACTCTTTTAGCACCTTGATTTAATAATTCCACTATATATAGAGGAATTAGTTTTGTGTGTACATATATATATATATAGCAAAACATCACAATGTACCCCATAAATATATATAATTATTATTTGTCAATTAAAAATAAATGGTTTAGACCTTCACAATAGGTATGATGTGAAGCCACTAAAAGCAAAGAAATCAGAAATCAGTGCTAATCCAGATGTGCAAATTGTTCTATCTTCTTCCTTTCCAAGCATTTCAGTCAATAGAGGAAATCCGAGTAGCCACGTAGACAGCTTTGATGTGCTCTGTGGGATCCTCATCAGTCAGAAAAAAATGGCATGTATTTAGTACCCACTGTTTATGCCATGTGAAACAAACATAATTACAAAGGCAAAAAGGAGAATCCTCGTCACCTAGTGCTCACGCAGGAGGCAGCAAGACAAACAGATAAAAATCAACTGAGAACCTCTTTATCAGAAACAAACACACAAGCCCAATTACTACTAATGTCTTGATGCTATACGGGGTATTATTAATCATGAATGCATGCTATTCACTCAGTTGAAATACAGGACTCTGTACAACCTTGGTGAAGATGGCAGTTCTTTAACCATCCTTGACTTCTCTCTCATTCCTTTATTTTTCACAGCGTCAATGTATCTCAAATTCATTCCCTTGCTGTCCTTCCTCTGCCAATGGCTTGGTTGAGGTCTCATGGTCTCTCTGCCTAAACATCTGTGAGACTTTATAGACTCAAACCTTCTACATTCATTTCACCACAGGCCATTCCACCAATTCCCCACAGAGCCCCAGAACACATGTCTGAACTGATTTCTACTTTTAAAATGGTCGTCCATCCCCTGTTGTTCACTTCAACATTTGCCCCAAGTGTTTTCAGGATTTTGATTCTTCAGGTTGTTACTACTGACAAATGAAAGGGGCACCCCATTAGGAAAATAGCCATTGCACACTGCAAATTACCAAGACGCAGAGAGGACAGATGGAGGCAGTGCCTAGGTCATTCCATCCTGGAGCCCTCTGAAGAGCCTTCCCTGACCACCTGCAGCTGAATTTTCAGCCCTTCCCCCTCTTCAACTGGTACCATTTTATGCATGCATTCTATACACACCACACTGCATTACACTCATTTAGTTATGTGCTTCACGCATTGTGAAAATAGGAGCTCTTAAGAGGAGGAACAATATGTAGCCATCTCAGTAGTCCACTGCACCAAGCAGTGAAGCTAGGAAAACCAAAATCACAACTTCTAGAATCAACTAAGTTAGACCTTAAGTTACCACTATAGCTATCCCTCAGAAGTAATAATGGAGCTTCAGTTTCCTGTTTTGAAATTGAAGACTTACAAAACCTACTTCTGTGCAGCATTAGAGAATTAGGTTTATCAAGTAAAAGGGAATAAGACTTCATGAATTTGTAAACAGTCATCCACTGATGCCGGGGCAGGGCCGGCTTCCGGGGTAGGGTTGACTTGGGCAGTCACACAGGGCCTGGTGCTTAGAGGGGCCCTGCACTTTGTTTAGTGCTTTGCTGCCACCATCTTGAAATTCTCAGTAATTTTTCAACAAGGGGCCCTCTGTTTACATTTTGCCCTAAGTCCCATGAATGATGTAGCTAGCCCTAAGGGTGAGGAACTTTCAGAAGCCACTTCTGCCTCCTTAAACAGGTAACTTCCCTGGAAGTCTCCTGCCCAGAGCAGAGAGAACAAAATCAGCCTGCTTGGTTGGATCTGGGGAAAGCAGGAGAGTGCAGCTAGACCCAAGGCCACTTGAGGCACACAGGGCCCATCAGCCCCATTCTGCTCTATGTGGTCAATGTGAAATGAACCAAATGATCCTGCAGCAGCTCCTCTTGCTCTTCTGCTCTGGTATCACCATTACTTTATTAACCACATTTCACGCAGGAATCTTGGCACTATCAAGGTGACACCACAACAGCCCCCAGACCCCCTGAACCCCCCACAGCACTAACACACACTAAGATCCTACAAGGCTCGCACTGGCCTCCTACACCCTCAACTCTGCCATCAGTTTCAAGAGTTCTCATATTTAATTTTCTAACAGAATCTCCACCCTATTAACAACAGCAAATCATTCTTCAGTGTATTGGTAGAGTCCAGTCAATGCTTTGCTGTTCGTGCTTTTCTTCTCTCTAGTTTAAGTTAAAAACAAATAACGTTTTTCTTATTTATCTTAATGAACAACTTTATAATTCTTGACTTTTTAGGGATTACAGCCCCCTAAATTGGGAAAAAAAACCCACAACTTCACCTTCTTATGTCTAACATTTGTTTTTCAAATAGAATTGGGTTGGAACTAATGTTCTAAGAATTATCTACGACATATGAAAAAATTAGAAACACCACAGGGTATCAGAGAACTGGGAATGGAAACTACCTAAGAAAACAATTAAGGTTGGAGGGAGGTACCATAATAACACAGAGCTCTCATCTGCAGCTGGTGTTCAGGCACAGGGCGGGCAACATATTTCAACAGATCGTGAGGCGATGCTAAGTTTTATGTGTTGCACTCAAGAGAGGTCCTGTCTCCAATCAGAGCATTAAATGCATTCAGAAACAAGCACTGGATTGGAGAAGCTTGGAATAGCCATCAGGATTCCTGGTATAAGGCCAAGGACTGAACACTTTCTATTAATGGCCAACCCTGCCGTGACTGAAGGCTGAGAAGTTGTCTGTGGGGCAGCACAGCTGACAGAGACCGAGTTCTCTTCCTGTGTCCTGCTCTGTGTGGCACTCTGAGTGAGTCCTTTAACAGATCTAGAATCAAGTCCCTCCTTTGTAAAAGCAGGGACTGGACAAGCAAACCAGCACTGAGAACACCTCTGAATACTTGGCTTTGTGCTTGCTGTTCATGGAATCTTGGGCAAGTTATGCAGCCTCTTTAAACTTGCCTTTACTAATCTGGAAAATGGGAAGACAAAAGCATAGCACTCACCCCATAGCATTCTTATAAGGATTCAATGAGATCATTGTTTAAAATGCTTAGTCCAGTATCTGGCACTTAAAACACTTCAGCAAAATGAGATACCATTATATACCTATTGCAATGGTCAAAATCCAAAAAACAAACAGCATTAAATGCTGGTGAGGATGTGGAACAACAGGCATTCTCATTCATTGCTGGTGGGAATGCAACATTGTGCAGCTACTTTAGAAGACAATTTGGAGGTTTCTTATAAACCTAAACATATTCTTATCATATGATCCAGCAATTATGCTCTTTGTGTTTACCCAAATAAGTTAAAATTTGTGTCCCCACAAAAATCTGCACATGGATGTCTATTGCAGCTTTACTCATAATTGCCAAAACTTTGAAACAGCCAAGATATCCTTCACTAGGCAAATAGAACTGTGGTACCATCAAACGATGGAATATTATTCAGTGCTAAAAAGACATGAGCTATCAAGCCATGACAAGAAATGGAGGAATCTTCAATGCATATTACCAAGTGTAATTACCCAATCTGAATGGACTACATACTGTATGATTCCAACTATAGAAAATTCTGAAAGGCATAAAGCTATGAAAATGGTGAAAAGATACGTGGTTTTCAGGGGTTGGGTGGAATAAACAGATGGAACACAGAGGATTTTTAGGGCAGTTTAACAATTCCGTTTGTACTATAATGGTGGACACATTTGTCCAAACCCAACACCAAGACTGTACAGCACCAAGGGTAAACCCTAAGTAAACTATGGACCTTGGGTGGTTACGATGTGTTATGAAGGCTCATAAATTGTAACAAATGCACCATTGTGGTGGAGGATGATGGTAACAGAGTAGGCTGTGCCTGTGTGTGGGCAGGGAGCACATGAGAAATTTCTGTACCTTCTACTCAATATTGCTGTGAACCTAAAACTACTGTAAAAAATGTCAATTAAAAAATCGAGTCATGATTATTGTTATCTAAAAACCCTTCTACCTTTGGATTCCAATGTTACATGTAGCCAATATGTATTTGTTGAATGAAGTTTCCATTTGCCAAGCATTTGTATTATCCTGGCCTCTGGTGGTGAATTTGCAGAGATGTCATAATTCTTCCTGCTGCATTTAGCATTTCTACAGCACTTTTCCCTGATCTTGGTTTTGCTGTGAGCTGTTACAATCACTGAGCCTTTCCCACCCCCGCTCCCCACAGTTGCTTTGTGTGCAGTTGATTACTATTATTATCCTTAATTTCCAAAGGAGGAAACAGGCACAATAAGTCCTCATCTAGGAGGTGTTATTTGGGCATAAATAACACCTTAGGTGAAACGGGTGAGGCACAATTTGCATCTTGGCATTAAATTAGAAATAGACCCCAGGAATATTTTATTTATAAGATAACAACCGGCAAGTGGAAAACCCAGAGTGATTAACGAAGGATGCTTGGCTTTTGAAACAGCTTGGTAATAAATTGAGAGTTCGAGTCACCTGCTTATATGTTGGACTGCTCTGGACCTGCGGGAGCCCTGAGCCTGTTTTCCTGGTGTGAAATATGTGGTGAGCCTGACCAGTAGACTAAGTATTCAGAGACCCTGCATCCTACAACCCACTCTGCACTGTCACAGTCATATGACCTTGGCAAGTCCTTGAACATTGTTAAGCATCAGTTTTGTTTTGTTTTTCTATTTGTAGCAATAACACTTTCACTGACCTCCCAAGGCTCACCTATACCTGTTGAAATGAGACGGTGCATGTAAAAGTGGGTTGGAGACCATGGGGCACTGCCAGACGTTTTTACATTCCACTTCACTTCCATCCCCCCATCTTCCAGATTTCTGTTTACAGCAGAGGATCCCAAGAGAAACTCAGAAAGAAAAAAAAAAAGGCAATGTTACATATACAGAAAAAAATAGACGAGTCCTAAGATGGTAAATCGATGAGGGTTTTTTTCTTTACAGAGACTGTTGTGCATGAAGCTCAATGGATAATCCTTCAGTCTTAGAGTCAGGCCCACGGCAAAGTAGGGATGGCTATAGGCAGCCATGGCATTGCCAGAGATATATTTAGACCTATATATCTTTGTGGTCACACTTCATAGAGCAGGGAAATTAAAAATGCAAGTCCACCCAATGATTGGAAACACTGAATCCTTGCTCAAGATACATATATACTATTTAACTTATATTTATTAAACTAATAATCAACATAAGGTTATCTTTATCTAGGTTCCATGGCTGACCCAGGTCCCATTTACACAAATGGGATAAGTTATTGACTTAGCAGACCCCATCTTAATCAATAGAATTAATGGTGCCATTACCAGGAATAGGATATGTTAATATTTTATATCCTCTGATACAATGCTTTGGGAAGGGCACATGGCCTCTGGTGATATTCTTTCCCAAAATGTATGGCTCCAATCTATCAAAACATCAGACAAATATAAATGAGACACACTAGACAAGGTCCTTGACCAATACTCTTCAAATGTTTCAAGGTCATGAAAGACAAGGAAAAACTGAGACATTGTCACAGATGAGAGGAAAATAAGGAGACACTGCAACTAAATGCATGGTGGGATCCTGGACCCAATTCTGGAACAGAGAAAGGATATTGGAGGAAAGGTTAGTGGATTCTGAATGAGGTGTATAGTTTAGTTCTTGGTATTGTACCAAGGTTAACTTAGCATTGAGAGTTGAACCATGGTTTCCTAGGATGTTAACCTTTGGGAAAATAAATCAGGGTGTGTGTGTGGGAGCACTCCATTCTCTTTGCAACTCTTCTATACGTCTAAATTTTTTCAAAATTAAAAGTTTAAAAAATAAGCACGATGTTTGACCTGATTTTCTAGTCCCCATGCACAATTCCAGGGAGAAATTAGAGCTGCAACTGGATCTGGTGATGGGAGGGGGATGATATCTAAGTTGTCTAAATTGAGGCAAAGGCTCAAAATTAACATGGTTGTTATTCCTACAAAAAGTCTGTCTATGACTGATTTATACCAGACTATGAACAAATAACTGAGAATTAGTTCAATAAGCCCCTGCCAGCAACCCTCTTCTCCCTAACCCACCACTCCTCCTCCAACCTCCCACCTGCCTGAGAAAGGGGAGCTCCTCCCTAAAATCATAGCATGTTCCAATTTTTGTGTAAACCACGGCAAAGGCACTGACTCTTTTCTTTTTGCATTGTTCCCATGAAGTGTGCCATTAGGGGCTCAGAATAATAAAGACTGCTGTCACAATTAAGCTCCGGGATGTATTTCAAAGACTCACAGACATTAGAGATGAGAAAGACCCAGCAGGTCATCCAAGCCTGTCTCCCTGCCAGTGCAGGATGGCTGTGTGCAATTTGGAAGATCTGTTATCAGGCTATAAAAATTCTAAACTATTCAAAAAATTACCACATTGTATAAATTATAATAAAAAGTTTACCTTATTCCTGGGCAATTCTTGAGTGTGTGTGTGGTGGGGGAGAAAGTAAGTCACTGAATAGCTTTCTAAAAACAATTACTGTCCTATTTAGAATATATTTTCCAAGGTGAAAGTGTGGTTATTTTCTGCTCAATGTGACAGCCTACGCTTATTGTTATGCAAGAGTTGTCTCCCTGCATCTGATAATTTAAAATTTAGCACTGACCCCAGCTGTCCCTCAAATGATATTATAAATGTGCTTGCAATAGTTCCAACTTCTTCTGGCTTTTATTTAAGTGCTGGACTTGAGCACAGTTGCATAGGATTCTGCCTCTGGCTCAGACATCCTGGCCCCAATATCTTCGTTCTTTAAGAATAAAGGCTGGAAGGAAACACTTCATAGGCCTTCAAAGAATGATACTCAAGGCATTGCACCTTATTAAGCTGAGTGATGCCTTTTTTGATGAGAATTGTGAAATGACTGTGATGTATGTGTTGATTTACAATCCCAGTAGAAATGAACAAAACAACTATAACAATACCGAAAGTAGGATGTAATTTCAACGGGAAGAATTTAGAGGAATATTGAGGAGAATTAGTTAAATGAAAGAGTTAATTTATAGCCCAGAAATACATCCCTGGAATACATTTGAATTCTGAACAAAATGGCATAGCGGAATAAAGAATGTAGGCGGATAGAATCCAGTGAAATACATGACCACTGTATCCATCAAGAATGGCTATCCGTCTGTCACTCTGTCATGCCAGGTATGGGGATATGAGAGCATGGCAATATGAAATACATCAACATTTCCCATTGTCTTCTTGCGTTTTCTCTACTTGGCATACACAATTCACCTTTACATAATACATATGAAACTGTAAGCCTTGTCCTATGAAAAGAAAGAACATTGTCACAAGGAGAATGCCTAGCTCTTCTTTGCAATCAGTTGGTGGTTGGGTGCCCCATGTTTGCAATAAGTCATGGTGAAGACCCCCATTAAGAAGCATATCCCAAGACCCAGAAGTTCTGCATCTGGCATCCTTCATCATTCTTCTTTTTCTTTTTTTTTTTTCTTTTTTTTTTTTAGACAGAGTCTAGCTCTGTTGCCCAAGCTGGAGTGCAGTGGTGTGATTTCAGCTCACTGCAACCTCCGCCTCATAGGTTTGAGCAATTCTTGTGCCTCAGCCTCCCGAGTAGCTGGGACTACAGGCATATACCATCACACCCAGCTAATTTTTGTATTTTTAGTAGAGACTGGGTTTCACCATGTTGGCCAGGCTTGTCTTGAACTCCCAACCTCAGGTGATCTGCCCACCTCGGCCTCCCAAAGTGCTGGGATTACAGGCGTGAGCCACCATGCCTGACCCACCACTCTTCTTCTTTTAAGATGACTGCATGTTAACATATTGGTCGTGTATGCAGGGTGGATCCTGTGTACCTTCGTGCATCAAACTTTCACTTGTTAGTTGGTTAAAATGTAGAATACATAACAAATGCTAGCAAGGATTGTGGAGAAAAGGGAACACTTGTCCACTGTCAGTGGGAATGCAAATTAGTACAACGACTAGGGAGAACAGTTTGGAGATTCAGCTACCATATGATCCAGCAATCCCACTGCTGGTGTACACCCAAATGAAAGGAAATCAGTGTATTGAAGAGACATCTGCACTCCTATGTTTGTTGCAGCACTGCTCACGGTAGCTAAGATTTAGAAGCAACCTAAGTGTCCATCAACAGACGAGCAGATAAAGAAAAGGTGGTACATACACACAATGGAGTACTCTTCAGCCATAAAAAAGAGTAAGATCCAGTCATTTACAATAACATGGATGGAACTGGATCATTATGTTAAGTGAAATAAGCCAGGCACAGAAAGACAAATATCACGTGTTCTCACTTATTTGTGGGATTTAAATATCAAATCAGTTGAACTCATGGACATAGAGAGTAGAAGGATGATTACCAGAGGCTGGGAAGGGTAGTGGAAGGGTAGGGGGAGGGTGGAGGTGAGGATGGTTAATGGGTATGAAAAAAATAGTTATAAAGAATGAATAAGACCTACTATATGATAGCACAATAGGGTGACTATAATCAATAATAACTTAATTGTATATTTTTCAATAGGTTAAACAGTGTAACTGGATTATTTGTACCTCGAAGGATAAAATGCTTGAGAGGATGGACACCCCATTCTCCATGATGTGCTCTTTTCACATTGCATGCCAGTATCAGAACATCTCATGTACTCCATAAATATATATACCTACTATGTACCCACAGAAATTAAAAAATAAATAAATAAATAAATAAATAAATAAATAAATAAAATCCAGAGCCAAAAAAATAAAGCACTTGGAATTCAGTTTTTCAAAGTCCCAGGATTGTAAATAAAGCTTACTTCCCATGTTAGCCCACAAAATTCATGATTAGAACTAGGATCATGGCCTTGACCATATCTATACACAGAACCCTTAAAACCCAAGTGCTGAAAGCCCCATGACTTCACACAGCTATCAATGCCTGATGCCAGCAATTCAACCCTTCACTCAAGTGTTGAGTTTCCACTCCATAGCGAAAGCATAGTAATTTATATGAAGTGGTTGTGAAAACTTGATGGTTCATTAAGTCTGAGCATTGCAGTTCTGAAAATAATAGGTAAAGATTTAGACACACGAAAACAGCAAAAGCAATAAGACATCTCTGTGACCATAACAAGGCATGGCGGGCCGATGAGAAATCACAGACTGCAGAAGACATAAACTCTTAGACAGAACTGGGTGAACACTAACATCTCAACAAACACAGCTTTCTCCATTCCCTTAATGGTATACAAGCAATACGAACACACTTCCCTTTACCCTTCAACCCTCACTCTTACCGGTAATGTGAAGAGTAACCTATTGTGGGAAAACTGCTCCTGAATTTTCCTTTTCTGTTTTGGTTTGGATCTTTGGGTTTCCAAATATGGGGAAACCTTCAATGCAGTTTAATTGGGGGAGGAGAGTGGTCAAGCAAAATATGTGATGCAAGAAGGGAAAGCCTCACAAAAAGCCAAGAACAGGAATCATAAAGCCCCAGGCTGCCTGGATCCTGGCACTAGAGGCAGGGAAGCTCCAATGGCAAAAAAAACTCTGGACCATTCAAGAGTCCTCTGCTATCCAATGGACTCCTCTACACTCTCTGTGTGGGCGGCTTTCTGACCTGCTGGCAAAAGCTCCTATACTTTCTCATGGTCTCTGTCACCTAAGCCTTGTGCCCGTGCCTAGCACATCACTATCTCCATTCTTTCCATGGTGACTCGTGGCACATCCTTCAGGGTTCTGTCTACTTCTAACACCTTCTGATATTTCCCCAGTATAAATTGCTGTTAGGATAGAGATGGGGGCGAAAAGAGAAAGAAAGGTGGGAGAGGGAGAAGAACCTGACTGCCCAATCCACCTTTCTTTAGCCATTGGCTATAGGTCATAACTTGTAAGTCCTTGGACAGGCAATGGATTGGCTGTCCTCCAGTCAGGTGTCCCACCCTGATGCAGTTAGCATATGGATCCTGTTGCATAAACTAGGGACCTATCCCCTAGAAACTATACCAAGAGTCAGGTCTGTGACATGACTGTCCCCTAAGCTTTCTGCCCACGTATAGCCCATCACTGTCAAAATACATGATGCAAAAAGGTGCTGCCTGATTGGGAATGCCAGCTACTCCATAACCTCAGCCTTCCACTTAAACTTCTCATGCGGAGAACTGAAGAAATAACTTGCTCATCAGGATGCATTAAAAGAGAAAGATGGAACCCAGAATATTTGCTAACTTCTGCTCTGTTCCAATTCTTTAAATGAACAACTTTTATTTTTCTAAATAACCATAAATGGGCCACAGAATATTTGCTCAATATACATATTCACAGGCTGTTCTTCATAACCCTTATTTGCTGGAAATCAATTCTCGGCAATTTTAGGTTAAATGTTTAGCCTTACAGTCTTTTTAGATGTTACTCCTTCATTTTTCATTCTCCAGTTTCTTCTAAGGCATCAATAAAAGTGACCTTGCCCTGGGCAAAAACTTCCCAGCAGCATGACCCACTCACTCCATGCAGTCGTTCAGCTAGCCGACATCTACTGAGCTCCTATTGTGGTGCAGCCTAGTGTGGAGACTTGGTCAGAGAAGGTTCAGCTAGAAAAGTTAGGAGAAAAGCCCAGGGCCCCAGAAATCTTGGGCAAACTGTCAGAGACACTTCCCTCACCTTGGCCATCACTTGGAAGCATTAACTGCCATGTAAATCTTGACCAACAGGTTATCTCCTACCAGAAGCAGAAGAGATGTCAAAACCATGAACATTTTTCCTAATGACTTTTTTTGCAAAGATATCATGTGGCAACCTGGGACTTGAGCTGGCTACCTTGCTCTTCAAAATCTCTATTTCACTGTTTCAATTACACAGGCAGAAAAAAGTAAGTGATATTTTTCCTAAGATTATGACACATATCAGCCCTGAGTAGAAACAGTGTCTCCATGACCAATTTCCCTTACATGCTAGCAATTCTATCAGTTTGCTCTGACAGGGGTTAACTCTGTTACATGTGATCTCGAGAGACACAGTTCACATCCTTTGACCACTCGTTTAGTGGGGATTTGTTTTCTCTTCCCTGGTTAATAACTACAGAAAGCCATGTCTCCAAACCAAGCCGCATTCTGAAACATTTTTATTGGTCTACACTTAAAGCCACAAGTCACTTTTTATTTATTTATTTATTTATGAGATGGACTCTCTGTTGCTCAGGCTGGAGTGCAGTGGCACGATCTCAGCTCACTGCAACCTTCGCCTCCTAGGTTCAGATGATTCTCCTGCCTCAGCCTCCCGAGCAGCTGGGATTACAGGCGCCCACAACCAAAACCGGCAAATTCTTATATTTTTAGTAGAGATGGGGTTTCGCCATGTTGGCCAGGCGGGCCTCGAACTCCTGACCTCAGGTGATCCCAAAGTGCGGGGATTACAGGCGTGAGCCACCACGCCCGGCCTAAGCCACAAGTCATTTTAATCCAGCGTACCTATTAGCCAAATCTTTGTGGAAGTTGCTCATTTGTTTTTCTCGAATATTCTGGGAAATTCCAGTCTGATGTAGGGTAACGAAGGCGAGGTTAACAGCTGCTTTCCTAACACTAGGCACTCAACCGCACCTCCAAATCTTGTCATAGGCTGCTTAGGCAGGGGCAAAATGGTTTCTTTTCAAGAAACAATCTTCCAAGATCAGTGATGCACGAAGTACTTCAATTTGAAAGGAGTGAAAGAAAGGAGAAGACAGAAAAGGAAAAGGAAGCTTCGAGATAGCACAGAAACCCAGACTGGAGGGCCGTGAAGCTGAGAACATTTTTGAAGTTGTTCGCAAATGCTGCATCTACCCTTGACAGGTCATTTCATTCCACTTAGCTCTTTTTATTCACTGTGGTTTATAAGCTCTTAAGCAAATGTAGAAGGAAGGAAATGCTAACATATCTGGTAGTACAGTATATCAGACTGACAATCCAACTGAATTTCCCCTGCATTGTGAGCAAGACACTTCCAAAAAGAAATTATACAAAAAGAAAAGAGAAGGAGGATTACAGAGATCATGGCTTCACATTGAATTTCAGAGAAGACCTGAGTTGATTTCTGTTTAGCTCAGTGGTACACCAGTTGGAACATGGTGCCTGGCGATGCTGCACTGTAACATGATCTGTACTATAAATAGCTGCCAAATAGCCACGTGGCGGCTGGCAGCATGCTACGTGTTGTGATGAGAGTGACCCGTTTCCAAGGGAAGCCACATAAGACAAGGGCAAGTAAAGCTGAGGTGCAGGGGAGCAGTTTTTCATTATCTTGCTGTGTTTTCCTTTTTAAATGTATTAAAGTGTATTCCTCATTTTAAAAGGGCACTAATTGAATTAGGATTTTTTTTTTTTTTTGATTGGCCAACCAACCACATTTGGAAACACATCCAAGTAACTTGTGGGATGATTTATCTTCTTTGGTGGTCTGTTTTCTCCAAAAGGTACATGATATTACTATTGCCACTCCCTCCCTCAAGTTTTCCCAGCTATGATCACACTCCTGGGCAATCTTAGACATGCAGAAGCAGTGAGATGTAAGAAGTCCCTGAGATGAGTGTGGGAATGAGGAAAAAATAATTAGTACTGAAGAAATTGTAGCCAGTGACTTCCGAATAGTAAGGTCAGAAATCTTGGATCAGAAACCCTAAAAACATGGTACAGCGATTCAAAACTAGAATAATAACAATAACAGTAGTTGATAACATTTATTGAGCACTTACTTTGTGTCAGATACTTTTGCAAACACGTTGCATGAACATTTTCACTGTCCCTGCTTCATGGATGAGGAGACTGAGGCATAGGAAGTTTAAACAATTGCTCAACACCACACTGCCAATGTTGGAAGTTGGATCCCAGCCCTGACCATCTCTCACTCTCCAGGGACCTCTCTCTAAACCACAATAGCCCCCACCGCCGCTCTAATGAACATCGATTGGGAACTTTGTTAAAAAAAAAAAAAAAGCCAGCTGCAGACTGCACACTGCACTGGGGCTTTGCCCAGTTATTTTGCTTGGAGGAAAGTGAAGAGCTCAGTGACTTGCCCGAGGGCATCCAGGTAGGCTTCAGATGCAGAAGTTTTCTCCCTACCACATACCTGGATGCCCTCATAAATGTTGTGAGTCATGGCACCATGACATACCCATGGTCCCATTTAATGGTTCAAACCCAAGCACTAAATCACAGTGAGTGGCCGGTGCAGAATTTAAAAGTGGCTGACTTTACACAATTCAGTTGTTCATTCATGCAACTAACCCAACATGTAGCCTCAAGCAATTGTTCTGTTTTCATTCAAAAGTGTTCAAAACATCTTCTCTCTGCTATTAGGAGGAAACCAGTTGGTATCATGGAGAGAACATGGAGACTCAAACACCTGGAAATCCACCTCCAGTGCTTTTTGGCTGTGTGGCCTTGGGCGAGTTACCTGTTCTTTCAGTTTCAGTTCCCTCAAATCTCCAATGGGACTGACACCACCAGACAAAGTAAGAAAAGCTACTGGCATGGAGAAGTGTTCAAACATCACAATCACCACCACTGTGAATCTTCTCTTGACTTTTATTCAGTGGCAATTTAGAGAGCACATTTTATTTTTCTCACAGGATTTCAATTGTCCACAATTATTTAACTCACAATAATTTTGGGTAGACAGTCACTATTAGTCCTCTGTTTTTAAATGTGGTCACCTGGAAAACAGCAAAGTGACTCAAAAACTCAATGGGCTTCCTAAGGCCAAAGACTCAAACACTGACCGTGTCAGTGTGTGTCTGAGCTATGCTGGCTTGGCTGTGATTCAAAGAGTGTCAATAATATTGGAAATATTTAAAGACATGAAAAATGTTAAAACGATACAATTAAGTAAAAAACTAAGTTTAGGAAACTTTGCTCTGTATTACCTGCTTCTTGTTACCTATTAGAACTATTAACACCACTTGACTCTGAGGGCAGAATTATAGGTAAAAGTTGTTTCTTCCTTTCTGTTCCTTTGTCCTTTTTGAATTGTCTAATGAATATGTATTACTTTTGTAAAGAAAAACAGCTTGGAAAATTAAAATATTTCTTTAACATCTTCTTTTTCTGTCCTGTTGTGTCTTCCAATAGGCAATAACAGACCTTAGATACTGTGTTTTTCTAAAAGCTTGATAGGTACTGAAATTTTTGCCTTTGAGGCTCATCATTTCATGATTAAAACAACATAAAATAACATGTTATAAAGCAACAATGTTACGAAAGCAATTTGGAATATATTTGTATTAGTCCCTTCTCACACTCCTATAAAGAAATACCTGAGACTGGGAAATTGATAAAGAAAAGAGGATTAATTGGCTCACAGTTCCTCAAGCTGTACAGGAAGCATAGCTAGGGAAGCCTCAGGAAAGTTCCAATCATGGCAGAAGGCGAAGGGGTGGCAGATACATCTTTTTTTTTGAGACAGAGTCTCACTCTGTCACCAGGCTGGAGTGCAGTGGTGTGATCTTGTCTCACTGCAACCTCCACCTCCCAGGTTCAAGTGATTCCCCTGCTTCAGCCTCCTGAATAGCTGGGACTACAAATGCACACCACCACGCCTGGCTAAATTTTTTTGTATTTTACTAAAGACGGGGTTTCACCATGTTGGCCAGGATGTTCTCAATCTCCTGACCTCGTGATCCGCCCACCTCAGCCTCCCAAAATGCTGGGATTACAGGTGTGAGCCACCATGCCTGGCCAGCAGGTACATCTTACATGGCCAGAGCAGAAGGAAGAGAGAGACGGGGAAGGTGCTTCACACTTTTAAACAACCAAATCTTGAGAGAACTCACTATCATGAGAACAGCAAAGAGGAAGTCTACTCCCATGATCCAAACACCTCCCACCAGACTCCTCCTCCAACACTGGGGATTACGATTCGACATGAGATTTGGGCAGGGACACAAATCCAAATCATGTCAAAATGTTGCTCTCCACAAACAATCACTGAGGACAGGTAAAAGTATTAACTATTATAAATGGGTGAAGATGCTGAAGATCAGTCAAAAACCACAGTATCTATCAGCATAAGACATAGTCATTTACTGTGACGTAGTCAACTGAGCCAGGTATAAAGGGTGGTAAAAACAACTCTTCTCCCACGTCACCTCTTAAGAATCAAATCCCCTGCTTTTATTAATAAAAAATTCAATACAAGAGTTGTTTAGAATCCAAATGGAGTCCATTTTTAAAACGCTCTTTCTGAATCTTTTATTTCGTCACCCCCTTTCATAAGCTGCATTTTCCTTTTATCTTAAAGCATTTTTCTTGCTCAAAAATGGACAACTTCAATGATGTGGAATCTATTAACAAGTACAATGTTCTAGTGCAATTTTATGATATGCCTTTTGATTGGCCTTAGACAGAAAGCTGAGTATTCCCATTAAACCAGTGGATGGCTTTTGGACAGTCACTGGGATTCTTCTAGATAGGAACAAAACTAAACTAATGTTGAGAATGTGCTATTGAGTGACATTGCTTCACTTTCTTTCTAAGGCCTAATTTGAATGGGTTTACATATCTCCTTTAAAAGTTAATGTAAGCATATCTCCTTGAGGATGCATTACGTGCTATTTTCTTTCAGTGAATGGAACTGTTTAAGGACAGAACTGGCTGGGCGTGGTGGCTCACGTCTGTAATCCTAGCACTTTGGGAGGCCGAGGTGGGCGGATCACGAGGTCAGGAGTTTGAGACCAGCCTGGCCAACATAGTGAAGCCCTGTCTCTACTAAAAATACAAAAAATTGTCCAGGCGCGGTGGCTCATGCTTGTAATCCCAGCACTTTGGGGGGCCGAGATGGGCGGATCACGAGGTCAGGAGATCAAGACCACGGTGAAACCCCGTCTCCACTAAAAAATACAAAAAAATTAGCCAGGCGTGGTGGCGGGCGCCTGTAGTCCCAGCTACTTGGAGAGGCTGAGGCAGGAGAATGACGTGAACCCGGGAGGCGGAGCTTGCAGTGAGCCGAGATTGTGCCACTGCACTCCAGCCTGGGTGACAGAGCGAGACTGTCTCAAAAAAAAAAAAAAAAAAAAAAATACAAAAAATTAGCTGGGCTTGGTGGTGGGCACCTGTAATCCCAGCTACTTGGGGGCCGAGGCAGCAGAATCGCTTGAACCCAGGAAGCAGAGGTTGCAGTCAGCCAAGATCACACCACGGCACTCCAGACCAGGTGACAGTTTGAGACTCCATCAAAAAAAAAAAAAGAAAAAGGAAGAACTCTGTAATCTAGTGTTGAAAACATGCTATTGAAATACACTTCACATTTTTTCTAAGATACTAAAAACCAAATGCCATCAGAAATACGTAAGAAATTTCCTTCTCAAATGCTTATCTAGAGAATCAAGTCAGGGGAACATTTAACTTCACTAGCAAGATGGAACCTTCCAGATGTACACTAACATCCTGACAGACTGAGATGCTGTCATTTTCTATTACTGCTCACAGTGTTAAAAGATCTACCTTTCAACTGTGTTGACTCTTGGGGATCTTATTTTTGTGCTTTGAGGATGAGCAGTGAAGACTATTGCATTTGACTTGTAAAAGGTGATCCCAACACCTGATGATGGAACTAGTACATACTAAGTGAACAATAGGGATTTTGTTTGGTTAGTTGGTTCTTCTTCTTTCTTCTTTCTTTTTTCTTTCTTCTTTCTTCTTCTTCTTCTTTCGTCAAATTGAATGTACTGAGTACTTTCTATATTCTGGGTGTTTACTTTGAGGTGAGGCAGGCACCACTGTCCCTCCACACATACGCTGGCAGGCTCCACACTCCACTTTTCTCATGGTCCTACCATCAACTTCTTTGTACAAAATAATTTTCAAAGTACATACACTTGCCCTTGTTTTCCCTGGTCTTCAGAATGCTTTATTTTGATCCCACATTCTCTTCTACCCATTTCCACGGCTCTGCTCTGCTTCAAAGACAGTCAGCTTTTAGAAGTTGCACAACAACTTTTTCCACTCTCTTACCTCCCGGTAACTCTTTAAATCAATCACATCTGGCTTCCATTCCCACCCCTATACCAAAACTTCTGTAGTCACCATCACCAACCACCTCCACGCTTCCATCTCCAAAGGTCACCTTTTGTCCTTGCCCTACTCATCCCCTCAGCACCACTGGTAAAGATAAAAACTCAGTCGCTTCTCGAAACATCATCCTTCTGGGTTTCCTCGATATCACATTTCCCATTAATTCTTCATTGTCTATTTCTGGCCTCTCTGCAGGCTTGGTCTTCCACTTATCCTCCCCTGTTTGGTTCTCCAGTGCACAGAGGATCAACCTCTCTAGCTCTCCTCCTCATGGGTCTGATATTTGCCATGGCTTTACATGTTGTGACTCCCCAGTGCGCATCTCCAGGCCCACATTGCTCCCCTGAGCTAACTGCCTAATCTGTTTTTAAAAATTTATTGACATATAATAGTTGCACATATTTTGGGGGTATACGTGATGTTTTGATGCCTGTATACAATGTGCAATTATCATATCAGGGTAATAAGGACATCCATCTCCTTAAACATTTATCTTAAGTGTTGCATTTTTTTTTTTTTTTTTTTTTGAGACAGAGTCTCGCTCTGTTGCCCAGGCTGGAGTGCAGTGGAGCGATCTCAGCTCACTGCAAGCTCTGCCTCCCGGGTTCACGCCATTCTCCTGCCTCAGCCTCCTGAGTAGCTGGAACTACAGGCACCTGCCACTATGCCCGGCTAATTTTTTGTATTTTTAGTACAGATGGGATTTCACCGTGTTAGCCAGGATGGTCTCGATCTCCTGACCACGTGATCCGCCTGCCTCAGCCTCATTTTTAAATAGGATGATCATGGGATGTTTTCCTGAGAAGGTAACTTTTGAACAAAGACCTAAAGAGATGAGAGACTGAGTAGGGGCCACTGTATTAGGCCACTCTTGCCCTGCTATAAAGAAATACCTGAGACTGTGTAATTTTTAAAGAAAAGAGATTTAATTGGCTCACAGTTCTGTAAGCTGCAAAGGAAGCATGGCACCGGCATTTGCTCAGCTTCTAGGGAGAACTCAGGGAACTTTTACTCATGGCAGAAGGCAAAGAGGGAGCAGGCATGTCACATGGCTGAGTGAGAGCAAGAGAGAGTGGGGGAGGAAGTGTCACACACTTAATCAATTACAACTCATCAGAACTCACTCAGCGTGGCAAGGATAGCACCAAGCCATGAAGGATCCACCCTCATGACCCAAACACCTCCCACAAAGCCCCACCTCCAACATTGGGGATTATAATTCAACATGAGATGTGGGGACAAATACTCAAACTATATCAACCACTGTGTGCAATTGTGCAGGTCATAGTCACCTAATTTTAAGATTTCAATTATGACAACATAATGCGGACTTACATTATGTTCAAGGGTGTTGAGTCTGGAGTCCACCTTGGCATGTCTGAGGCACAGAATGAGAGTGGGGAAAAGTAGTAAATGAGGTTGGAGAAGTAAGTGAAGGGGTCAGCTTCTACAGTGTCCTGTGGCCACTGTAGGACTTTGAGAAATCCAACTCTTTATCAGGGTTGAAATATGGACATGTCACAGGCATCTCAAACATGACACCATGAACATGAACCATGGATTCCTCTCTCCCTCAAGCCTGTTCTCCTCCTGCCTTCTCCATCCACCCATTTGCTTAAGCTAGAAACCTGAAGTCATTCTTGGTTCTTCCCTGTCCTCAACCTCTATCTAATTCACAGCAAGTCCTTTCAACTTTTCCCTCAAAATATACTATAATGACGCAAGGGCTTTGAATGATCGGGTCCTTCCTGCTTCTCCAACTTCATCACAAAGCTCCCTGCTTCAATGGCCAGCCACACAAGCTGCCTTGCCATTTCTAGAACATGTCAAGTTCTTTTCCACTTTTCAGGCCTTTTCTTCCACTTGCTCCCTTCTCCCTGAAATCCTTTTGTTTCCCTTTTTTACCCAGTTAGCCCCTTTATGTATTTTGTGTATTGGAATAGTCAGAATTCTTGCCTTAGAAAGAATTTCTCTTACTATCCAACAAGTGTGGTTTCATCTCTCATTATGTCTGTTATGCATTTTTCCCTAGAGGATTTATCACAATTGATAAAGTCAAAGTTATTTTTCTCACTTGTCTGTTCTCTATATCCCTTGCTTGAATCTCAGTTTGAAGAATAAAAAGACCATGTCTGTTTTGTTCAGTAATATGTATCTAACATCTAGTGCCATTTATGACAAGTAGCATGTATGCAATTACTGTTGGTTGAATAAACTAGTAAATATCTCAGATGAAGAAACTGAGTCAAAGTGAAGTAGAATGATTTGGCAAATTGCAAGTTTAAAATCAAGGACTTGAAATCAACTCTCCAAACACAGGCTTATCACATTCCACACAACACTCTAGGGGCCTCCCTTCAGGGGACCCAAATAAGGAGCTGACAGGGAACCAATCAGTATAATCTTCTGCAAGGGGATTAAAAGAATAAACCAACTAAGACATGTGGCTTTAGAAAGAAATCATTTTGCCCAAAAAGGTTGATAACTACTAAATAAATACTTATTGACAGCTATAGACTGCCAGTTGGTGTGCAGAACGTGTTCAAAGACACAATCATGGCCACTGACTTTTACAGGGAAAACATGACTAGTTCATTTTATATGCACCACCACATATGCTCTGGATCCAAGGAAGAGAAGGCCATGGTAGCACTTATTGTTTGCCCCAATCCTCACTCACCAGTGCAACAAGTATGCAGTAGCAGAAAGATAAAATATGCCCTCCTTTCCAACAAAACTTAACAGTTTGGGAATGCCTGAGACAGATATTTGGATATGTGTATATGCACATATAATATAATGTAAGCATTTCTTCTATGCATTCATGTATACAATATAGCATATAAAATATTTTTACATACATACACATACATTATGTGTATATATGTGTGCATGCATGTGTAATCAGACATATAGAGGCATGTGTGTATATAGTTCTATATGCATACACACAGACATATGTATATAGTTTTATCCAAATCCATATATACATATACATGCATACCACAGACATATATATACATATACATGCCTAGGTATGTGGTTATGGGTACGCACAGACAAGTTAATCCAACTTTCTACTTCACATATCTTTCAGATAGTTACATATACCCAAAAAATTTTTTGAGAAAAATTTCCCTTGAATTTTCGGGGGATGAAAACAATACATCAAATTTTCTTACAGTGCCTTTATATATGCTAGACCAAAATATGAGGCAATAAGCATTGTTCTTTACACATCACTCTTTTGTAGTCTATGTTGTTTAAATATCTGTTCATTTAGGTCGTTTTTAACATCAATACTATGTATAAGCATTAGTGAATTTTTTAACTGTGGCAGTCTCTCTTTAGAATTAATGGGAAAAATGCTAAAAAAAAAAAAGAAAAAATGAATTGTCATATAAAAGGAGAACTATCCTATATTTTCAGTGAATTATGTCACTGTAATTCCTAGACATCCAGAAGAATGAGAATATTAAAATCTTTGCTGCATGTGCACTTATTTTATCCCAGTGAGTCCTCTCCTTCCCTAAATTATCTGCAAAATATTCAGATACCATGCAGGATACCAATTACTTCAACCATGCTTATTTCATAAACCCAAGGTAAACTATCCTGTCATTTGAGTGAACTAGGAAAACCATCATCATTTGAAGAATCCAAATCGTTCTAATTTGGTTACTTATATAGACAATGTATAGATATAGAGAGTATCTATCTATACAGAGGTCAATTTAACTGTATAATTTAGATATAGATAGATAGATAGATAGATAGATAGATAGATAGGATTAAATAGAATTATTAGATATATCATATGATTCCTTACATCTAGAAGTGGATCATTTATAAAGTTCAACCGTCCAATTGCCCCTTCAATTTTTCAGTCATAGCTGAACCCTATGGGCAGGAGGGGTGATCTTTCAAAAAGCTGAGTGGGTCTCGTCGGGCATCTCCGTTGTCGTTCCAGACTTGCTGTCTCTGATACATCCCACTCTCACAGGCTAGTCCAGGTTTGTCTCACTGATCTGAAGATGGAGCCCCTAACGCTTGCTCTGGGGAGTTAGTCCAGAAAGTCTAATCTGTAACTGAATGTTTTTTTCTTTCTTTCTTTCTTTCTTTCTTTCTTTCTTTCTTTCTTTCTTTCTTTCTTTCTTTCTTTTCTTTCTTTTCTTCCTTCCTTCCTTCCTTTCTTATCTTCCCTGCTAACCATATGAAATGTCCCTTTGCTAACTTTATGCTTATTATAATACGAAAGATACTATATCCCCATCCTCCTTGGTTTTTAGCATATCTAAGGTATTGTCATCCTACATTCTTATTGGAATTTCTCCACCTTCCCTTGATCATCACTGAAGAAATGTCCCCATATATTTAACTCCTTCATACAATCAATAAAAATTTAGTTTTCTGTTTCATCTCTTGTTTATGAGTTTCCACTTCTGGTGGAGTCCCACAAAAATCAAATCTGGTTTTGATTTAGCTCATCTTATATTTTCTTCAATGTAACCCCATCACCATTGGTCTTTCTCACAATTCCACCGACCTTCAGACTTATATCCAGCCAATTTTCCTGGTATCCAATATCTGCCTAACACCTCTGACATTCTAAGTCTCTTTGTAAGTCCAACGTGGTTACTTTTAAGAAAACAGAAATCAAATTACATGTTGAACTGAATAAACCACCATCCACTGGGTGAAACAGTTAAAGTGGCACTCAGGGAAACAAAGAAAACTTTTTCTTTTCCCCAAAGAAAACTGATTTTTTTTAATTTGCTTAGCTCAAATATATTGATTTATACCATTCAATGTATCTCTTTCTACCCAAACATATAATACACATGCACGCTTACATACGCACAAATATACACAGACATGCACCCATATATATTGATGATAGACAGATAAATAGATGAATAATTACCAGCACTGACACTTCCTCCAATATATTCCTTTATAATTCCATTTAATCTTCAAATTTAATAAATATATTTATAGATTAGTAATAAAAATGACCAAATGAATACTAACAACACACTTGATATTACTTTTTTAGAAAGCCCTACCATCAACCCTCAAATTGTACACGATCATTAAACTTCTCTGTGTAGTCTCTCCAGCCAATTCCAATGTATGTGCAATCATCCACCTGAGTGAATTAAACCAGTTGAACAAATACAATATGGAGAGATGATAGCTTTCACCAAGTCCAAGAGCATAACTCACTGCCCTTTTTATTCACTCTTTCTGAAAGTGTAACTGAAAAGATATCCTTGATATCCTTGTTAAATTGAAACTTTATGATGCAAAATCAACACTTTTCAAAAAGATTCTAACACAGTTTAAAGGCTTCTAAAAATTAATAAATACAACCAATAGAGAAATAAACATAACATGGACATTTGGCAACACAGTATCTCAAATCAGATATAAGGTTGCTACAATAATGTACTATATATCTCTGCCATTTTTAAGTATATTTCACTCATTGACATAGCAATCACAGCTCACCTTCATTCCTTCAGAGGGTTGCTGGTAAATTGATCAAGAAATGCGCTTGAAATTTATTTGATTGATGCATTACAACTATAAAATACTTCCAAAGTGCAAATGTGAGTAAAAGTGTCATACACATCAGCTATTCAGCCAATGGTCACATAAAAAATATATGGTAGCCACACAAGTGTACTATAAAGTGAAGATAACCATCTGAAATTTATAAATATTCAAGCCTTTGCTGAAAGCAGCTTGTATGTGAAACTTAAATGGCACACAGTACACCAGAAAAAGGCTCCATTCCAAACTACTACAAAAAAGAATTGTATTTACAGATGACATGAACTAATCAGATACATCCAGCATCGTCTGGAAAACTTAATGGCATGCCATAACTTAATATCTCAGTCAACATGCAGAACAGACCTCATAATTATTTTTTCTAATAACCAAGCCAAAAGCAAAGAAGTAAATGAAGCAATATAAAAATGAAACAGTGAAAGACAAAGGAAAGTACCACAAAAACGTTTACGATATCATTGAAATGACTTGAGAAACCAGTTAGTCCCCTGGAGCTTTATTATTATTATTATTATTATTATTGGCAAGTCCTGTCATGAAAATGCCCTCATGATTCAGACCTTTGCAATTTTTCCAAAGCTCCTTCCCACCGGAACAAGTCTTAACGGAAAAGCACGAGATGCACAGAGAAGACCGGGATCACCCCTCCCACAGCATTGGAAGAGCCGATGAAAAGGAGCAGTTCCTCTAACCCAGAGAATCTTCTGGGTGGTGACTTTTTTTGCCTGTGGGCCATGACTCTCTATCCTCACAACAGCTGCAGAATGAAACACCGCACCTCCAACAAAGCTCACATACCCTGCTGAGCTCCCCTGCGATGGAGGCTTCCAGAATGCAAATACTACCTAGGCATCTCGGATGGATTTGATTTCAATCAACATTAGTGCCAAATGAACATCTTTGATATGCAAAATGTCTATGCTACTGAATAATACAGAATTATCTTTCCCCACAAAAACTTTCTTCTAGGAGGTTAAAGGAAATAGTCGATCTGTAAATGTTAATATACCTATTGTAAAGATGAAGAAATTGAGGGACAGTAATTAAAGGAATCAAATGATCAGAAGAACTGGAACCCATACCATCTTGGGGAAAGTTAATATTTTATGATCCTTAATAAAGCAGGGCTATTATAATCCTCATATGGAAGTATGTTGAAAGTTTATAGCTAAAGAATATTAAAATCACATTTTGTCAATAACTTTTCACATGCTGAACGATAGCAATACAATTTTTAAATGGGAATTTAAAAATATCAAATAGAATTACGGACCAAGCTGAAATGCTTGGTTTCTACATATTTTAAACAATATTACATTATACAATTAACTCACTTTAAGTTCATAAAAATTCAATCTACATTATAAATAATTTGGTATGCAGATTTGCTAGTTTTAATTGTAGTTTAAAGTTTATGTAAGCATGCACAATTAAGTGAATAAAACTAGGTAACCAAACCACTGTTGGTGAAAAAGCAAGATAAGTACATGCTCTCAGACTTGTTTGTTGTGGCCCATTTTAACTGGTGAGTACATGGCTCCCACTAATTAGAACAACTGCTGTCTATTTTTAAATTCATTTGCTCACAAGAGCCAGTGAATGTGTATGTGGATATTATCTGTGTGGGGAAGAAACAAAATAAATTCTCTGACAACCTTGCCCATTCTTAATTATTCTTCAAGGATTTTTTTTAATTAGCAGAAGTGAATGCCAAGCAGGCTTTAAGCCAAATCTATCGAGATTTTCCCCATGTCACGGTATTAAACTATTATCAGGCCTTTGTGGCCTGCGTGAACTCTAACATGTTCAATGAAAGGGAGACCTGTTTACCTGTTCCCTAAAGAACTAGATCCTTGACAGCACTTAGACAAGACGGAGGCTTGTTGGTGTCTGGAGAGATTCACTGAAAAAAATCTTAGTAAAATGATTAACTTGAATAGCAACTAAAAAGTTATATCTACTAATTTTATGCTGGGATCAATGAAACAAAATGGAAAAAAGTATTCCTTGTTTTAAAATCTCTCAAGCAAATACTTGTGGCAACAGTTGATTTAGTGATGTATCTGAATATGCCGCCCAACAACTAGAAATAGTAATCCAGCTAGCAAAGAAAAAAATATCCCAGCTGGGGCCAGGAAAAATGACCAGCCATACAGAACAGAAGGGGTGAAATCCAGGCAGTCCTTCATTTTCATGTTTCGGTAGCTTTCCATGTCAGCCACTGCCTGGACCCAGATGACATACAGCATCACCACCAATGAAAATAGGATGCCTGAGAAGGATGAAACAAAAGACTGTTAGCCTTTCTGAAGATGTTTTCTCAAGAACGCTATCTAAACCAATCATTGACCGGATGACAAGCTCCTGCAAATATATTTCTAGCAAAATCAAATACTCTATGTCAGACCTTTTATTATGTACTTTATAGATATTTCTTTTATCTTTCATTTCAAAGCACTGAGAGGAGGGCTATAGTACCCTAAGAACAGCAATCACTGACAGGTATTTACTGAGTGTTTCCTGTGTGCCAGGGACTGTAGTTAAGTGCTTGTGAACATTAGTGAAAATCTCAGCACTTGTAGAATTTATATTCTAACTTTTTTTTTTTTTACTGTACAAGTGGTTTGGGATGAGCACTATACTATGTTATTTCTTTCAATACATAGAATAAACCATTGAAATAGATATACTTATCACCTGGTTTTAGATATACACAAATGCAGACAGTGGTTTTCAAAGCTGATTTTCAGCCCAGGTCTTTCTGACTCTTGTTATACTATTATAACCCAGCTAACTAATGCTGCAATTAAATATGGTTATAAAAATGAAACCAAAGTAAGCACCAGACAAGAATGGAGATGAAAACACTGAACAAACATAAAAGAATATGCATGATTCTTCAGAATCTAAATATATATATATACATATATATATACACACACTAAAGATTGATTACAGCATAAAGAAAACATTGTCTTGAATAAATGAGGGAGGAAGATGATGAAAAAAGATTTTGTGGAATATAAAATCATGGATTAGAGATCAACAGCCATATTAAATGAAAGAAAAAAGAAAGGGAGAGAAGGAAGGAAGGAAGGAAGGAAGGGAAGAGGGAAGGAGGGAAGGAGGGAAGGAGGGACAGAGGGATGGAGGGAGGGAAAGAACAAATGCCTAACCACTAACTAGAAGGCAAAATCCCAATTTAGCAACAATTACAATGTAACTGTAATCCACTGGTTCCAAACACCGTTGGAATTAGATGAAGTATTACAGTTTTGGACCCACGACCTTTGGACCCATTCACAGAAAAGCTCTGTGAGTCCTGAAACTGGAGAATACCACTAAGCATGTCCTTTCCCATGTAACTGTTACCGTAATTGCCAGAAGGAAACGATGCCACTACGCTCAGCAGCAGGCTCCAGGGTCCGCTGGGCAGACTCACCAGTAAGCAACAGGCTCCATACACAAACCGCACACACAGCCTGATGGATTCAAATTTGTCCTAAAGCAAAATCTACTTGACAACACTTGCTATTTGTCCAAAATTTCAATCCAAACATGACATGCCAAGGATCTATTACACTCATTGAATTAATGAATTGAACTGTTAGGTATAAAATCTCCATAGTCTAATTGCTAGAATGTCTGAAAGCTAAATGCAAATCTGAGACTAGGAGCAGAGACTGAGGCATACTGGCAGAGAGTAGCTTTTAAGAGCCCAGTCATCAATTACATTTCTCACGTTGATTGTGGTCCTACAGCATTTAGGATGCCCTCTCTCTCCTGGGCCATCAATTTCATAAAGAATCTTGAAAAGTAAACACAAAAGAAGAAGGGCTCATAAATATGTTGTGGTGTGTCAGTATCGGAGCTTAAACTTCCTTGTAATCATGATACAAGCTACAGAGCAATGAAGAATCAAATAGATGCTTCGCTAATAAGAAACATCCTTCACACCATGGTCTGGAATGTAAATGCAAATATTGGCTCACAGAGTACAGCAATGTAGCCACTGAGAAACAACTAATCACAGAGAAATAGTAAAGCCATAGCCTGCAAGCAAACTCCTTACAACGCCGTACCTCAGATTTTGACAACAATATGGCAATTCTATGTGTTGTCTAGCAACTCTGTGCATTTCAATACATTTTCCAGCAAATATATACACAGTGTTCTCTGTTGATGTAAAGGTTTGGCTTAGGCATTTGCATAATATCATTTGCCTTATGCAAACACCTTGCAAAACTTTGTATTATTTGTTGATATGTTTTTTATCTTCCTTGCATCATGTGACTGTCTTGTGCTTTCAGATATTTTAATGGAAAAAGGAAATTGCCTTTGTGAAAAACCAGTAGCCTTAAATTTATCTTTTCAAAGATTGAAAAACCCATCACTGAATTTTGAGTATTAGGAAAACATATTGCAGGTAATCAGGTAGATGATTTTTAATAAGAAAGAATTAACTTATATTTAAATATTGTCATTATTTGAAGAGGAATTCCATCTTAAAAGAAGGAAGAGTAGTCATTTCTATCACTATAGTCTTTAACTTGTTCACTAATTGAAGATACTGTCCATTTAATTTGTATCAGATCAGTTTATGATTATATCTCACCCATGGGGTAAGCCAGTGTGTGTGTGTGTGTGTGTGTATGGGTGGGTGGGTGGGTGGGTGTGTATGTGTGTAGACAAAGAGAGAGAGAGAGAGACAGACAATGAGAAGGAATTTACACCAAAGGCCAATGGTTTAGTGGATATGGAAGCAAGAATTAATCATGGCAGCCTGCATGAGACATGTGATCAAGAGAGGAAACAGAAGGATACTGTATTCAGGTAGACTGATCAAATAAGTGAATGGCCAATGGGAGCCATGTATCTGACTGCCAGGAAATAGAGTTACAAATTTGAAAAGGAGGAAAGCTAAAATAAGCCCTACAGTGATTAGAATTTGATTAGAATTGGATATATCAGTGTGACTTCATGGTTTTTCATTGATAGATAATACAGAAATAAATATAGAGGCAAATGTGTGTGTGTGCATGTTTTAAAATACACATGCGTGTATATGCCTAGATATATTTCATGGCTCTGTTTCTTGAGAGCATCTGGCAACACCAACATCCAGTCGCACAGAGCATACCAAGTGTCCAGATCTTGACTCCTAAACACCATGAAACAGGGATTCTCAAAGAAATTGTTGAATCCAGGCTGGGGCATAAAATACAAGATGAACCTAGAAAATCCTGTTACCCCAGAAAGTAAAGATATGTTCAAAGAATGACAGGGGTGTTTTGGAAGCCAGCTTGATGGGGCCTCCCATAGCTTAAATTGAGACAATCTGATCACCAAATGAATAATGATAGTGGTACATCATTTCTCATTGAATAAAATAGGAACTCACAGTGATATAAACAAATGAGTGAATAAATGAATAGGGAGAAGGGAAGGTTTTCCTTACAACAGAAAACTAATTTATAAGTGTAGAGGGATGGCAGAATTAGAAATCATCATTTGACAATCACTTAAAAATAATTCAGAGAAGAAACAAAAATGAATGCTAAATCTAGTGGATAAAATGGAATGAAACAGAGTATATTTACATA
Source organism: Nomascus leucogenys (assembly GCF_006542625.1). NCBI lineage: Eukaryota > Metazoa > Chordata > Mammalia > Primates > Hylobatidae > Nomascus > Nomascus leucogenys. The sequence goes on from NC_044394.1 coordinate 81,055,824, forward strand.
AGTTCAAAATCTCTTCCAATAAAATGCTTATTAATTCTGAAGGAGAAAATAGTAACCTCATACTACAGAAACCCAGCAAATATTGCCTTATTCAAGTAATCAAAGTTAACATCACCAATGCCATGACAAATTGATATCACACATCACCTGATGGGATGCAGTGAGAATCACACAGCATCAATGCTATAATCTTAGAGCCAAAAATACAGAGCCTGAATTCAATCATTAAAGAAAAAAATCAAACTCAAATTCAAGACCTTTTTACAAAAATCACAGGCCTGTACTTTTTTCAAAAGTGTCAAGGTTATGAAGCACAAAAATGGACTTAACTCTGGTTTAATGGAGACTCAAGCAACAACTAAATACAAAGCATGATTTAGAATTTTTTTTTTTTTTTTTTTTTTTTGCTATAGAGGACATTAATGGAATAATTAGAAAAACCTGAACGGAGTCTTTAGGTAAAAGGATTTACAACATCTATATTTTGATATCTCAGGACTTTTAAAAACATAAACAATAACTGCCTTGAATAACAATGAGTTACAAACCTACGTGCCACAGTGACTTTAGCAAGAATAGAAAATACTGCAATATATAGATAGTAAATTGTTTTAAAACAAAATTACATTTAAATTTGGTCATACATTTGGAAAGCACACATTTATTTCCAATTGAATTTTATAATACCTATTTTTTGAAGTCCAGAAAATGTATAAAATATTTCACTGGAGGCAGAATCAAAACACAGCCCCAAACCCATGAAGATTTGTGACCACAGTGAAACTGCAGAAAAGTAATTGAGTCACACCAAGAACATGTTGGATCTCTTGTTACTGGCAGTATGTGAAACAATGATTGAAACTTACAATTTTGCGTGGGTTCTCCTACAAAATTAAAAACTTTGCCCTTTAAATGCCATGAATTCAATTTGGAAAGCATGTTTTCTCTTTCTGAAACAAAGGGCACGTAAAATTTAGTGACAAATGGCCATTGGGAATACAATTGCTGATGATAACACTATAGAAACAATCACAGTATGGAAACAAAACAGATTCCCCCAAGACCAAGTCAAAAACTGAGACACAAAATTGTATATCCTCACTGTTTCACAAACACAAGAATGAAAAATGGAGGCATATTCTAAAGAACTTTTCACTATACCATAAGAACCAGATTTAAAAACAAATCCATAGAAGAAAAAAATTTAGCCCGAGAAATGAAAACTTTATTCCTAAAAAAGTTAGGCAAAGTATCAAACTGCCTTATTATTGTCTAGAAGCACATATACTCTTACATGTATTTCTTTTTATAAAAAAAGAGAGTGCTTTGGATTACTTAAAAATGATAGACTTGATCTTTCACTGCTTAGATGTAACTCGACTGCCTTTAAATGGGCTTTCACAACTTGAGTCATGAGCAGTTATAGGTTACTTGGGGAAGAATCATAAATTCAAGATGATTCAATGGCCTCCTTTAGTCATGCTTCCACACAAATGCAGTGGCAACTCATTTCAGTTTTCCATGGGCATAAGAAAAGCCATAGAACTGCACAGTTAAAACACTCATTATGAAGTTAAGGTGAAAAGTAAACTAGAATCAGAAAACAAAATCGTCCTTTTTCTATGTAAAGGCTGCACACACTCTAAAGGCAGGGCGATATTTAGCAGGGCATCTACATAGAATTAGAAAGTAAACACCATAAAATGTTAAGGATGATAGCATCGGCTTTCTCATTGTGGCTATTTCCAACAGAGGATGGAAATGAGGTTTGCTGTCACTTACTTTGTCCACCAAGGTCAAACGTTGAGCCTGTGGAATAACTCAGACTGAACCCTGAGAGCAAGAGTCTCACAGGTTAGGCTGAAAACATTCCCAAACATTCTGCAACAGGGAAAATGTTTCCAGGAAGCAGTGGGGGACTAGGTTACTTTTCTAGGTGGAGCTGCCTGGAAGGCAGCAGGTCACATTTGTGCTAAGTATAGAATCAAAGAAAAAATCTGGGGCCTGGGTAAGTGTGCTAAGGATAGCAGCATTCATGAAATGGTGAATTTAGAGCAGACGTGTCCAGAAGAAAGAACAAAACAGAAATTTGATAAGCTATGAATTTACTATCATTTTTGAAGAAGAAACTTAGCAATTCATCAAGGGAGGTACTGGGAATGCCTTCTGCAGATCTGCACAGGGACACTGAATACCATGACTGACCATACCCCTACAAAAGGCTCTTGCAGAAAATACATAAAACATCTTCATATAAACATTTCTTAAATCAGCCCATACCTAATGTTTGAAGATATGATATTAAACTGCCATAGTCTGAAGGTTTTCCTAATGGGTAAAAATATTCCAGGTTTATTGTTCCTCTTTCTCATTCTTTTAGTTGACATATACTTTACATAGAGTAAAATGTACAGATTCCAAGTGTATGATTTGATGGGTTTTGGCAAATGTAAACATCAGTGTAGCCACAACCAATTAAAAATAGAATGTATGCATCACTTAAAGAGGTTCTTTATGCCTCTTCACTCTCCTACCCAAAGCATCTATCACTATAGCTCAGTTTTGTCATTAGAACGTCATTATAAATGGAATCGTAGCAGTATGCAGTCTTTTGTTTGGGAATGTTTTTACTCAACATAATGCCTGAGAATGCATTCATGTTCTTAAGATGTGTTCACAGTTCATTCCTTTTTATTGCTCAGCATTATTCCGTTGTATGAGTATACCACAATTTGTTTATCTGTTTATCCACTGATAAACATTTGGGTTGTTCTAACTATTATGAATTAAACTACTGGGAATATACTGTTTTGTGATGTTCTAACTCATACATGAAGTTTGAAATGATGGATAACATTTTCTTAGACAAATGATTTTAGAAAAATATGGTAATGAAATTTTTGTATGGAGCACCATCTTATGCCAAACTGATAAAATGGCACTGGAACTTATCGATGCTACGGCAGGCACCTGAAGTGCACCTGCTGAAGCTTCCTCCCTTTTCCCCACCCCCAAGCAGCCCTGCTAAATGCAACTGAGAACACGGTTCTTAATAAAACACTGCCTTAACTGTCTTCCTCAAACATTAATTCCTCAGCAAAACTTTTAACAATTATTCCATAGCGCTCAATTATTGTAGGAGATTGGAAAGCTGAATGGCTCATTCAGCTTTCATTGTTCAGCCACCTAGAACACAACCCATCCTTATAGCATTATTTCTGGAACTCCTTTGGAAAGAGACTTGCCTCTGCAATATTTAAGGAGCATCTCTAGGCTTTAATTTAGGGGGTCAAACATTACAACCAAGAGAAAGAGCTAGACTCTTAAGAAGCTGGCTGTGTGAGAACAGGCAGCTGATTAACCTCTTAGGATGGAATCTCAATGCTCCCTCATGCTACAAATGCCGTCGGGGTCCATTAGGATGATTTGACTTTAGCCCTGCATTCATAAAAGACTCCCAATTAGCCTTTGCATGGTATCTACAAATTATGTTATATATAGGGTCATTCATTTATGTATGAATTGTAAAAGCATAGAGAGTTAATATATTAAATATAAACACTAAAAATGCTACAGTATTTGCAAACTTGTTTTCATAAGTATTAACTTTAACAACGAGGAACCTTAGAAATCGCAGTGTCTGAGGGCCTTCTCCACTTCTGTGAAGTCCTCTATGTCTTGCTAAAGCACAAAATGTGAGGATTAGTGCAGCGTGACCAGCTATCACAGGTACATTCCAGAGTACAACATGTACTCTTAACTTTCTCCATATTACATTCTGGGAAAAGGGAAATTTGCCACTTCTGCATTTGCTAAAGAGTAATATTTGTCATAATATTGTAATGTACTTTCAAAGTAGTCTCATAAATATTATTGCATTCATCAAAATGTTTAGACAATCTTTCTGAGAAAAGCTAGAAGTTATTTTAAATGATTTAAAATTGTGTTTTTGAAAAATTAGTTTGCTCTTCTTTATGTTAGTATGCTATTGTTTTCTCATAAAATTATGCTTCAGATTACAGAACAACTAATGCAGAATCGTCCACATTTTTTATCTCCATTCTTCATTTTCTCAGACTTGTTTTCCATTTTTTCTTCAATTTTCTGACACAGCCTTAATTCTTTCTGCTGTTACAATATCATGATTACACCTTTCTGATTTCCCAACACTCACTGCTACACACACTTCATCATTCTACTTTCCAAATACATTAATTCCCTCTTCCCTTTCATTTTCTAGACTCATAGTTTGATTTAGTCAACAACATATATAAAATGCTGATTAGGTTTCTCAAACATTTATGACTTTCTTAGATTGTCATAATAATTTTTATCATTAAACATCCCACATACCCAGTGCTCTGTACTCTACTCACTAACAATTATTAACAGAGAATGATCATGGGGGGTTATCTATTTCTACAAGTAATTAGGGGTTTAATATGAAAATGAGAATTTCATCTAATGCCAAAGAAATATTTATTCACAATAATTGAGTTTCAGGAAGTAGGATGTGATTGAGGGCACACCCCTGGATTCCAACTGCCCTGGTTCAAATCCTGCCTCAAAGGTTCACACTTTACACTTTATTGAGTAACCCTGAGCAACTTTCGCACTGCTCTGTCTCAGTTTCTTCATTGGTAAAATAGAGAGGATCCAAGTGCCTACCTCAGAAAGTATTCATGAGGACCGAATAGAGGAAAAGTGCTGAGAACAGTGCCTGGAACATGACAAACAACTAGTAAGCATTGGCTAATTTTGTTATTATTATTATTATTATTAAGCTTTGGCACAAGCTCCTGCTAATGGTTAGCAAATGTTACTCTCTGAAATCTTCTAAAGCATGAGAGATTCTCATGTGACTGGGCTATTTCAGGCCAGGCCAGGAGGCAAAAGAATAAACTTGCTGTGGTGTCTTCCAGTCCTGAGATTTCAGAAGAGTAAGGGAATGATGACCTCCAACGCATCTCCCAGTGTCTTTCTGGAACTCTCCACGAGGTGGCACCAGTCACCCCACAGTCCCATGACAAAACGTTTTGCCAAGAACAGAATCCAGGCTCAAGGTCGTTCGTATTGAGGACAATTTCTTCTTTGAGTGTCCAGTCAAGCCAACCGCCTTCCCCTGCCCATCAGCCCTTTACTTCTAGGAAATAAAAATTATTTCCAGGACAGACTGTTAGCCTAGGTCAAGCACAGTAAGCTTCTCTTTCCATACACGAAAATGTAAAGAAAACAAATGGCTCAGAAAAAAAATTATAAAACTTAGTGAAAAAGCCAATACAATATTTTTTGGCCATTCACCACTAGTTCGTACTGAGCAAAGTGACTATTTGGGGGATAGGATGATTTTCAATGAAAGGAAATATTTGCAAAGAAATTAAATCCCTTAGTACTGAGTAAATAGTAGATAGTAACATGACACATATTTTGAAAAAGGAGAATAAAGCTTACGGAAATTCAGTCTGCCTTCCCACTGTGACAAAACCTAATTCCAGACCAGAGACAGTATGGGTTTTTTTTCGTTTTTTTAGAGACGGGGTCTCGCTCTGCCAGGCTGGAGTACAGTGGTTCGGTCATAGCTCATTGCAGCCTCGAACTCCTGGACTCAAGCAGTCCTCTAGCATCAGCCTCCTGAGTAGCTGGGACTGCAGACACCACCACCACACTTGGTTCAGAGAAATAATCTTGTCACTTTGCACATCTGAAAACCGTCTTTCAGGATAAAGATTAATGATGCCTCATTATAGTATGTCATATGAGTGAAAACGTTTGTTTGCCAGGCCTGTCACTTTACTTCTTAGAAGAACACCACATTTTTTTTTTTTTTTTGAGGGAATGATAGGAGTGTGGGGAAGCATTTATTCAAGTTTGAAGTTTAAGGTTGTTCAGAAAAGCTCCACAAAAGGTATTCCTGAGATGGCGATTTATCTGGGCAGGAGTTAGACCGTGACCCAGAATGTCTCCAACAAGGTTGGAGGTTGGGTGGACAACAAGGTCCATCAGGTTGGGTGGACACTTACAGGAGAGCAATGGCTCTCTCCGAAGAAATGGCTCTGTGTCTCCTCTCTTCACATTTTCATACCCATTCACAGCCTTCACCCAACTAAGATGTTCCAGACTCAAGGAGCAGGCTTTGGGATTTGATTTCCTCGTTTTTCTCTCATATTAGTGCCCCATTTAAAATGGATTCTAACAACCAGTTAGACACATTTCCGCTGAAGAGCAATGCGGGGAAAATAAACTCACAAGGAAGAATCAGAGAAAGAAAAGTAATCACATTTAAAATATTTTTGTAAATAAAAGCCGTCACATCTCTTTTCTATATAATATTAAGCAAGGCTGACTAATGCTGGCATCTGACATTTATGGAAAATATCAGACCAAGGACGTTGGAAAATCCACATTAAAATTTGAAAGAAGATGTTCCCACATTATACCAGGATCAGTATCTGGATGACAGTGTTTTTTTTAGACAAATCCCAGCTGTGACAATGGAAGGCACAAAGCAAGTCTACAAAGCAGGTATTTTTAGAAATATGAGTGTGACTAGTCTATGCTCCTGTTTAGAAGGCAGATCTAGTGTACCTGGGTCTTTTGATCATCAAAACTGAAGACACTAATTCTACTACAAGAGGTGCATCTGGCTGGCATATTAGTAAGAAATAGTTTGTATTAACTACTTTTTTTTTTTCCACCACCTACCTCCCACACACCAGAGCTCTGAATATGTTAAGTTCTGAACTCGGGTAAAATATTCGGTTTCCTATTGGGAAGCTATGCTTTTAATTTTCTCCTGAAAGCCTACTTGTCACATGCCAGGGAAAGTCAGAGAAGCTTTAAAAAAACCACTGTAGTGGATCCAACCCAAATGCCCATCAACCAACAAGTGGATAAAGGACCAAACTGTGGTACATATATACAATGGAATACTGCTCAGCCATTAAAAAGAATGAATTAAAGGCATTCACAGCAACCTGGATGAGATTGGAGACTATTATTCTAGGTGTAACTCAGGAATGGAAAACCAAACATTGTACGTTTTCACTGATACGTGCGAGCTAAGCTATGAGGATGCAAAGGACTAAGAATGATACAATGGACTTTGGGGACTTGGGGGAAAGGGTAGAAGGGGGCAAGGGATAAAAGACTACAAATAGACTGCAGTGTATACTGCTTGGGTGATGAGTGCGCCAAAATCTCACAAATCACTGCTAAAGAATTTACTCATGTAACCAAACACCACCAGTACCCCAATAACCTATGGCAAAATTGTTTTAAAAAATAAAATAATAAAAAAAGAATCTAAAATGTGAAGGAAAAAAAAGAAAAAAAGAAAAGCCACTGTAGCCACACCTTGGCCAGCCCCTCCCAGGGAGTTCCCTGGGCTTGTCCACAGTGTGCAGCTATTTATAGCCCAGATCTCTCACTGGATAGACACGGAGACAGCAGGTATAGACAGCAGGGCTGCGTGTGCATTCAGATGTAGATGCCAGGGCTGCATGTGCCTGCAGGTGTGGACGGCAGGGCTGCGTGTGCCTGCAGGTGTGGACGGCAGGGCTGCGTGTGCCTGTAGGTGCAGACAGCCTGCCTCCAGGCCGTCGGCAGTTCTTCCTAAGCCATCCTGCTCTTGCCTTGCCCCACACACTCTTTGCTCTGATGGCCGCCACATCCTCCTTTACCTGGAGGAAAACATGAGGAGCCTTTGTGAGCAACATGTTCAGTCTCAGCCAAAGGAAAATGAGCACCTGAACTACACTGCTTAGTTTCTGCGAGCTGTTTTTTCTAGTATTAAGGAGAAAAAAATCCTGAGTTATGTATTATGTATCCATCATATCTCTCTTAATCTCAGTTGCAAATAAATGTGGTTTACTGATGGGCTATTGCCATTTCTTTTGATCTTTTGAAAAAAAAAAAAGGAAACCAAACCACAAATCCCACTTCCTTTTAAGTCAGTCTAACCTGCTAGAGATGGGAACTTCCTATTCCCTTTATATCTGCTGACCTTTCCTACACTAGATTAAGTGTTTCCATCCCTACACTTAAAGAAAGCACTGCCTCCAGAGCAGGAAGGACGGGTGAGCTGCAGACAGCTGTGCTTCAGGCTTTTTGCTGCACATGGCAGAGGATTCACACAATTCATCCCAATCAGCCCTGCTCATATCCCTGGTGAGAGGCAATAACTTGTGAGCTGTCTGGGGCGAAGAGCTCACCCTGTGCTCGTGGAATGGGGCAGAGCAAGCAGGCACATGCAGGAATCAAGACGCAACGTGGCCTCTGTGGTGTTTCAAGGGACTAAGCTACACTGCAAAGATACCCTTTGCTTCCATGAGCACATCCTGGACCTGGAATAGGGGCTGCTTGAATCCTTCTACTCTCAAGACGTCTAGGTAGTCTCACCAGCCTGAGAGTCTAACAAGGGATTTAGCCCAAGGTTCAGAGCTCTGCAGTCTCCTCCAACCAGAACGACTCTGTTTCTACTTTCTGCAGCAAAATTCCACATACATCCCAGTTTGCCATTTAAGAAAAGGCTACTGCAATTATGGCAGAAAAATGTTCCTACCTTGATGTGCTGGTAAGATATCGAATTTTATGACTGATCTCCCAATGCCAGTGTCCTGAGTGTCTAGGCCACATCCTTACTCATTTCACACATGTAGATGTCCTGCTCACGTACAGAAACTGCTGTGTTGATGTTGCTTTGCCCAGGGATTATGACTACTCAGCTCTATAGTAATTTTCTTCATATAAGCCAATGTTTAGAATGCCATGCCAACCTATCCTAACACTTCCTGCATCTTTCCTATCACATCCAGTGCCACGGGGCAGGAGGAGATGCGTGACAACCCCTTTGTATCTAAGAGTTCTCTGAGAGTCCACGTTAAAACAAAGAGCAGCAGTTTAGGTCTTGCAGAGGTGTGTGATCACTTGCCGAAACACAGGCTGAGGGTCAATGTCCTGACAATGACTACACTTTGCCCAGAACTGACTCTCCTGGAAACAGGTGGCCTGGCCTGCCTAAGGAAGTCTCTGCCCAAGTGTTGGGAGAAGCAATATCCACCTTCCAAGCTTTCTGAGCCTTACTCTGAGCCTGTTGACCCAGCAAAGGGAACACCATGGGCCCCACCCCTCCTACCCCACAGCCCTGATATCAGCATCCCTTTGCCACGCATGGAATGTCTAAACACAGTGCTACTGATGCCAAAGAGTCTTCCTATGTGCACACACCCAGCAATGGCCATAGAAAATTTAGCTCTGCCCTTCCCTAACACCATCTGCCCAAAAATACAGACAGCGTCCAATTCTGTTTGTGGCATCGATAAAGCAGCCACCGCAAGCCTGAGTGCAGGCCGCACCTGCTCCTAGTTGTGGGCAGAGCTCAATGTGCTGGCCCGGGGCTGGCATGGGAGCCTCAGGAGCGAGTGACCAGTCACATTCCATCCCATGCGACAGGGTAGCTCTCCCTGCTCTTGGTAAACAAATGGTCATACACAAACAACGTAGAGTTGTGCTGAGGTGGAAATTAAAGCAAGAAAAATAAAATTAAGTAGAAAAAGAAAGAAGCTTTCCTGTATTAGGCTGATTTATCCCAGAGGCAGCAACAGGCATGGCCCAGACCCAGGAAAAGCCTTGATAAACACTATCTGAGAAGCTAGGACACAAAGGAATGTACTCTGGAGAACTCTCTCAGCAAATGGAGAAGAAAAACAAATTTTCCTTTCTCTTTTTAGTATGAGTTTATAGATTCCTGTTCTCTTTAACTAGTAACTGCAAGTATTTTGTTTTATCTAAGCGGCACAATGAACGTCATGAGAAACCTGAGCAGGCCTGAACTACAGCTGTCTGGGCACCATAGCAATGGTTATGAGATAAGCCCGTGCTAGACACTAGAGCAAACCTAGATAACAGCCATCTGGGCTGCATAGCAATGGTCATATGTAATTCTGAGTTACATACCTGCCACAGTTTGATTAACTGTCTTTGTTCTGCCTCTGTTTCTTTGTTTTCATGCCACCAAAAGCCTGCTTCAAGCTAGCCCACCCCCTTTTTGAAGTGTGTATAATGTTCAAGAGCTGTCTTTGTTCTGGGCCCAGTCTCAGGATGTTAATCCACTGTGTCTGAGTGCACTCAATAAAATCCTCCTGCTTTACCCTGAGGGCTCTCTGGTCCTCCTGATTCCCGCAACAGTGCCACAAAGGAAATTATAATAAAAGTCAAATGTAAAGTAAGTGTCCTCTGAATCACCTAGTTTCATGGCTTTGAAAATGGGCTCCCTCAACACCTTGGACACCTCAGAACTTCTTGGGGCTTTTGCATGAAGTCCTGAGCAAGGATACACTTGGCCCTTTACCATAAGCAACACAAGGTTCATTTAAAAAAAATCTGACATGTACAATTATTGTGTCAATTAAAAATAATAATAAAGGCAAAAAGAAAAAATCCACCAGTTACAGGTGTATGGATATGTGAGTACATTAAATGCTTTATCCTCCTACACAGTTCTCAGCCAAACATAATTCTTCACATATATTGCTTTCTTGCACAAATTGCAAAATGGAAAAAGACCAACAATTTTTTTTCAAAGCTACTAAACACACACACACACACACAATTGTCCAAAACCAGGACCAAAACCAGGATCAAAGCAGTTCTGAGTTTAAAACAATCATGCTGCCCATAATACATTATCACTAAACTATGGTGATTACACATTCCCTCTATTGAAAAACTGTCGTTACAAAAAAAAAGCAAGGAAAAAGAAGAAACAAATATTTGTACATGTAAACAGAGCACTGTTTTTTTCTGGGAAGACCATAGAAAAACGTGTACCCTTAATGGAACTTTGAAAAGGGAAAGGGTAAAGTGTTGTTTGGGTGAGAAAAACATTTTTGACCAAGAAGATGCCCAGTTTTAAGGGATATAAGGATATGGGATTTTGTCCTATGGAATTATGAATTCAAGCAGAGGGATGATAATTTATTAGATCTAAGTGAAAAAAGCCAGACGCAAAAGTCCACATATCGTGTGATTTCCTTCATAGGAAATACTCAGAATAGGCAAACCCATACAGATAGAAAGTAGATTAGAGGTTTCTTAGAGCTGGTCAGGAGAGAAGGAGAGTAGAAAACAAGGTTTCTCTGTGGAGTAATAAAAATATTCTGAAATCAGATAGTGGTGATTCTTGCACAACTCTGTGAATGTACTAAAACCCTACTCTGAATTATACACATCAAAATTGTAGGTTGTATGTTGATTACATCTCAATAAAAAAGGCTTTTATAATGAAGAGCTCTAATGGCTAAATCTAGTGAAAGAAAACAGTTGAAATAAAAGACGAAAGAAAGAATGGTTTAAACAGGGTTCTTCTTCTCAGAGTGAGTTTTTTTTGAGCTCTTTAAACTGTTGGGGCTCAGAAAACAAAAGCCCAAAATGAAGCTCCAGCAGCAGCCTCAGGAGCCAAAGTTTTTCTCTGACCTTCTCCTGCCTTCCTGCCTCCCAGTCCTGTACTCTCCTGAGGCTGGCCTTAGAAACCACAAAGGTCCCCTCTTCACAAAGGTGAATCACAGAAACCAGAACTCCTTTCCCCAAAGCCAGCCATGAAACCTGAACATATTACTCTAACTCTCCCTCCACCTTTCTGTGTAAAAACTGGCCACAAAGGACAAAGGAATGACCTGACCTACCTTGTTTGCCAATTCCCGAGAGGGTCCTGCCCCACACCCAGAAGGAAGGCATGCTGCTCAGCGAGGCCAAGAAGAAGCTAAACAGACAGGCCTCACTGGGTTCCTCACTTAATCTATGACCATTAGATCCTACCCTTATTGTCCAATCATGTATCTACACAGCTGCCCATCCTTTGTTGAACCTAAGCATATAAATGGACAATTTGCCCATATCTTTTTGGGTCTTCAATCTGAAAGCTCCCAGGTATACACAGTAAATAATACATATGCCTTTTCTTCAATTAATCTGCCTTTTGCAAGTGGATTTTTCAGGGAACCTTCTGTTCCTCTTGGCCCCTACAAAACACAGGATCTAGATCTGATTATTCTTTTTATTCCCTCTGCAGAATTAAGCACGATCTTATGCAGAAAGTATTGTGTTACCTGAGCACTGATGAAATGACACTGGGCAGCATCACAAGCCATCTTTCCAATGATTAGAAGGACAATAACCTTCTCCATTCTGTTCCTTTCCTTCAACTGTCACTACAGTGTCACCTAGGAGCACTCTGACACTCTGGTTTGATGTTACAATACAGCGAAGTATGTACAGTTTGGTCTCAGTCATACCGAAGTTTGGCTAGTTTTCTAGAATTATCTTTACAAATAATAGCCTTGTGCTTATGTTTCCAAGTTAATGGTCTGGCTTTTACTTCCTAATTAAATGAAAAGGGCTTAAAATTCACAAGACTCACCTCTTCAATTACTTTTCTATTTGTAGTGTGATCATTTTAGCAGGAATTAAATTAGTTAGAAACCTGACTAAAATAAATGCAAGCTTCACACAGAAAATAATATATTCAGATAATTCATATGAATCACAATTAATTAATTAATCTTTTTTTAGACAAAGTCTCACTCTGTCATCCAGGCTGAAGTGCAGTGGCACAATCTCGCTCAATGCAACCTCCGCCTCCCGAGTTCAAGTGATTCTCCTGCCTCAGCCTCCTGAGTAGCTGGAATTACAGGCACATGCCACCACGCCTGGCTAATTTTTTATATTTTTAGTAGAAACGGGGTTTCACCATGTTGGCCAGGCTGTTCTGAAACTCCTGACTTCAAGTGATGCACCCGCCTTAGCCTCCCAAAGTGCTAGGACTACAGGTGTGAGCCACCACACCTGGCATCAACAAACAATTAAGAAAATGAATGGTAGTGATGTAGAAAAATATTTTTGTACCTATGATAAACCATGAGTGTATGCTTATCATAAATATCATCACAGGGCTATCTTTGAAGAGCTCAGAAAATGCCTACCCATAGCATATGCTGATATGTTACAGAGACATATGCTATGATCCCCATTTACAGACAGAAAATTAATAGGGTAAGAGGTTAACAGTCTCTTGCACACCTTGGAGTGAGTCAGTGACAGAGTTTTCTCCTCTAAGCCTCAGTGTTCTTCTCTTTATAATAATGGCCTTACAGTGAGCAGAGACTATCATGATGGTTAAATGTGTTAGCATGTGGAAAAGGGAAAGTCCCTGGAAAGTGTCCAACACACACTTGGTGTTCAAGAAGTATTGTATATAAATATTATTAGTTAGTGTTCAAGAAGTATTGTATAGAAATATTATTGTGTTACTGTTACTAGAAGGCTGATGCCTGAATATAGAAATGAAAAATAGAAAGACATGAAGAAAAACCGTGGCTGAAAGTTATACCCATTGCACTGTACATACCTGCAGCAATGTATGAGCCTCCCCCAGCTTTGTAGAGAAAATGGCTGGCGAACGGGGCTGCACAGATGATCAAAAAGCTTGCGATGACTACAGCAACTATCCCCAGGAGCATTAGGACTGCCCAGAAACCACGGTAAACTGGAGACCCCAGGAGGAAAAGAGAAAAGAAAGAAAAATACACTTAGATTGTGGACACAGCAGATTGTCACAGTCAGTTGCTTTCATCTTCATTTTTCTAATTTCAGCCATGGCACTGCTAGATAGAATGCCAGGGATGGGTCTGAACAAACAGGAGATCTTATCAGATGACCTTGGAATCGGTGATGTCCAAGCTGGTGACCTTCAATCAACTCCTTTTGCTCAATGTTTGTGCCACACACATGCTTAATATACTGTGGGAGCTCTTTTTTCCATCAAGATTTTCCATTTTAGAAGCAAGAAGACCTAAGGTTCTTGCTTCTAAAGAGTACCCCCATTTAAGTACCCAGTTGGGTAGCATAGAAGTGTTTCATACCGAATATCCAAACACATGTAAAGGCATTCACATCATTTACAAACACTACCTCACATCTTCTGCTAAGATATATTTGTACCATGATTATCTCTGAGAGCTGATAATAGTCACCCCAAGCCCCTAACCAAAACAAAAATATCCACTTCTATTTAGATTGTTGGCTCTATAGAAAACAGTCTAAGGCAATAAAAAATGACAAGCAAAACCATAAAAGAAGTTCGTTTAGCTATGCTTTCCAAGCAAATCTGAGAATTTAAATCAGATGTATTTAAGGCCTACCTCTTTCTATTAATATTTTCACTTAGAAAGATTCAAAATGAGAAGTATAGGAGTCTATAGGAGTCAAGGACAAGCAAGGCTAAGTTAATGGATACAGCTGGTGATAAATAGATAGTAGGTTTGGCGATATATGGTAATCAAACAAAAAGGAATTCTAATGATCATTTTTGAGTTGGATAATTACCAATCTTAACCAATTTCATCATTTCCAAAAGGATAAAACGCTAAAATAAATTCTTGATAGTATAGATGGGGGAACACTCAGTGAAACATATTAGTCAAGTTATATTTTAAGAAAATATACAACTTGATAAGAAGGCAAAGAATATTTTTTTTTCTCAAGAAGCCTTCCTGGCAAAGAAGAAGTCTATCAAACAACTGGAGTTTTACAGGAAAGAGGATGGGAAGATGGAAATTTGAGAAGAGGAGTCACCTCAGTTAAATGGAAAAGGAAGGCTCGGATTTTTATATGAATAACCAAGTCCTGAAAACAGGAATACATGATAGGCTTTCACTTCCCATACCAATGCTGGCCACTTGGCACGGTTTCCAGGGCTGCTGTGTTAGACAATATTCTGCAGTTGTATTCAGGCTCAGCAGGGAACAGGGCAGTGAAGAGATACTAATGTCAACTTTGAGTATGGAAATTAAGAGTTGCAGAGTGTGGGCCAAATATTTGCTGTCCTTGTCCTACCACAGTTTATTAGGCAATTGGTGAGGCTCACATTTTATATTTTCGTTTACTTCATTTAGAAATAGTTGAGGTTATCTTTCACAGGACAGCTTCTGTGCCAAGTGCTAGGGGTGTAATCATTAACAACAAGAAGCAGCTCAGAGAATAAGAAATCCATTCTACGGCTGTACTGATCACAACTAAAACTAGGTAAGTATGACAAGCAACCACATAAGGACTGAAAGTAAATCATAGCAAGTGGAGTGAGAAGGAAAGTCAAGTCTTAACAAAGATCAAGTTGCAAAGTTATCTGATTTTCTTCTTCTTTTTTTCCTCATGGATTTGGCCTGAAGGCAAGCCAATTGGGAACTGTGTAAAAGGTGTGAATAGCAAAAATCTTCAGTTGAAATCAACATGGCACATGGATACATATGTAACAAACCTGCACATTATGCACATGTACCCTAAAACCTAAAGTATAATAAAAAAAAAAATTCATTTCCTAGAAATCTAGGAAAATAGGCCACTTAAAGCCAGAGTAAATCCCCATGTTTATTTTTTCCTCTTTTTATTCCCTTAGTCCTGCCTCCAGATCAGCTGTAAATACAGGTCTGCACTGCTGCCCCAGTGGAAGCATGGGCACTTAAGATCCCAAATGATGACCCAACCCTCTAGAGAGAGGAACAACAAAAAGGAACCCTCATTGTGCAAAGAGGAGGGAGGAATCATGGTTATGTTTTTTCCCCTTTCTCTTGCTGCTTGCTTTGTGTCACGGATGCATGGAACTGTGCCACAGCACAGGAGTCCAGAACTCAGAATCCAACCTTTCTGGCCAGGTAAACTGGGCAAAAGAGTCCGAGGAGCCAGAGGGTGTAAAGAAAATCCCACAGAGAAAAGAGCTAAAGAAAAGACTCTAAAATTCTATGTTTGAACCTACACAAGTACCAACCACAACCCCAAGTTGCAAATGCACAGGAAACAGACCAAGAAGCATAGCAAAGTCTTTAAGAACCAAATTACAGTTTGAAGACCATCCAGGTTCCACAGCAAGCCCTGAGTGGTGTGCGCCCCAGGGTGCACGGCACAAAGAGCATCACATAGACTTTGAAAAATGAATTGACATTGAAACTGCCACCACAGAAGAAAGAGACAGATTGGGTTGGGTGATTGTCTGCTGAAAAAAAAAAATCAAATTTTTAAAAATCAACATTATCCAGAGAATTTTAACAGTGAATTCACTGAATTTAACACTTTGAATTTTGACAACATAAAATTCAAGGTGTCCAGGATACAACCTGAAATTACTTGATATACCAACAATAATGAAAATCTGATCAATGATCAAAGAGATAGCCAACCCAAAGATGATTTAGATATATGAATTATCACACAGACTTGAAAGTAGTTATTGGAACCATTTTATATAGACCGGGGTGAATACTCCTGAAATAAATAGAAAGAAATTATAAGGTCTATAAATTATGAAAATAAATTTTTAGAATTAGAAAACACAATATCTGAAATTAAAACCCATGTGATGGACTCAATAATAAAACAGGGATGAGAGAGGACAGAGTAAGTGAACTTGAAAATAAAGCAATAAAAATTATTCAATATGAGAAACAGAAAGAAAAAAGATTGAAAACAAAATAAATGAAGTTTCAAAGGCTTGTGGAACAATATCAGAAGTTCTCACATTTGTGTCATTGGAGTCCTAAAGCAGAGGCCGTAGATATTGGTGAAGAAAAATATTCATAAAAGTAATGCCTGAAAACTTTCCAAATGTGATGAAACACAAATTTACAGATACAGGATACTCAGCGAACTCCAAAGAGAATAAACTCCTATAAATTAGTCAAGACACATAATAATAAAATTACCAAAAACTCTAAACAAAAAAAAAGCCTTGAAAGCAGCCAGAGGAAAAAATCATGACATAAAACATATGGGAAAATAATCCCAAGGCTCTAACTTTCTCATCAAGAATGATGGAAGCCAAAAGACAGTGGGAAAACATTTTTAAGGTGCTGACAGAAAAGACCTTCAACTAAAATTCTGCACGTGGTGAAAATATCTTATAGAAATAAGGGTAGGGTGAAGCCATTTGTGAGGAAGGAAAGAGTAGAATGTGTTACCAGCAGACCTGTTCTACAGGAAATGCTAAAGGAAGTTCTTTGGGCTAAAGAGAAATGACACCAGAGTTCACGTTAAACTTCAGAAATGGAGGAAGAGTAGCAGAAATGATTAATATCCATGTAAATAAAGTAGAATCTATTTCTTGTCTTAGTTTCTTTAAAAGATATTTGTTAAAATTTAAAAAATCAGCATAATACAGTAGAAAAACATAGGTGTTGGAATCAGAGTGATCTGAGTATTTACCACTTTCTTGCAAGGTAACTTTGGACCAGTTACTGAAACTCCTAGAAGTCTCTTTTTCTGTAAAATAGAGATGTTTGTGTCCATCCTTTAGAACTATTAGAAGAATGACTTACAATGTATATGAAGTGTATGGCATATAATAAGAAACCAGTAAAAGGCATTTCTTTTTTTTTTTTTTTTTCTTTTTGAGACAGAGTCTTGCTCTGTCATACAGGCTGGAGTGCAGTCATGTAACCATAGCTCACTGCAGCCTCAAGCTCCTGGGTTCAAAAATCCTCCTGCCTCCTTCACCCAAAGTGCAGGGATTATAGACATGAGCCACCATGTGTAGTGGCTTTTATTGCTGTTATTATCAAGATGGCATTATCACTGCACAGCAGGGGGTCTTGTGTTCAGCAATAGGAACATGTATTCTTTCCCTTAGCTTGTATGGTCAGCCCTCTGTATCTGGGTTTTGCATCTGTGGATTCAATCAACCATGCATCAAAAATATTTAGGAAAAACACAACAAAAAATGTCAATACAACAATAAAAATCACACAAATTGTAAAACAATACAGTATAACAACAATTTACCTAGTACTTGCATTGTAGTAGATATTAGAAGTAATTTAGAGATGATTTAAAGTATACAGGAGGATGTGCACAGGTTATATGCAAATACTATGTCATTTTATATCAGGGACTTGAGTGTTCACAGATTTTCATATCCTCAGGGGGATGGGTCTGGGAAACAATTATATGTGGATGCTGAGGGACAACTGGATGGCTGTACACTGTTTCTGATGTGCCACTGAGGTTGGAACATCTCTTTAAATGATAGCTTAGAGTGTAGTAGTCATATTTGGGCAAAGTAGACTACTGATACAGAAAGTTCTACAAAGTTCTCATACCATCTCTCATGGGAACGTTTTCTGTTCATTTACCTCCTAAAAAGGTAGTGGCCATATGCCATATCACATGACTCTACTCCTACAAACCTAAAACATCAGTAAATGGGAGCAGATACCTGACACACAGCCAATGCATGGTGACCTCTGACCCATGCCTTCTGAAGAACAGTTTGAAAGATGAATTGGAATCATGCCTGTGATCCCCTAGGAGCTGGAAAACTGAGAAAGCAAGGTGATGAGCAGCAGAGCAGAAGCTCACAGGAGGCACTGATAGCCCGGTTCAGATGAGCCCGGGAAACCCAGGCTCAGGGATCCTGAACTAGGTCACACAGATGGCAGAGGAAGCAGCAGGAGCATCGAGGCAGCGGGCAGCGGACGGGACGTAAGAAAGGGAGGAGACACACGATGAGGCAGGGGAAGAAACAGAGAGCAAGACAGAAGTGGAGAACAAATGCGCCCCAGAGTGCTGTCATTCCTGACCACTGCGAGTCCCTGCCCTTTCATTTGCTCTAGCAAAGGAGCCCAGCTTTTGATTCTGAATCCCCTGTGCAAAGCAGGAACCACAGATTGGTATTTAAAGGAAGAGAGGGCTTTGGCTGCTTGGAGAGCTTTGATCACATAGAAATAGCCTCCAAGTCAGATGCCTGAGTGCCGTCACCATGTGCTTTGTTTCCTGCCTATGCTTCTAACATTCAAAAGCGCATAACATCAAGCATATTATAAAATTTGTTGGAACTTCCTATTTTCTAGCTAATTATATTACATAGTTTTCATATGCACCATACTTCGATTGCAGAACTAAAATATGCAGTCATAATAAAGAATTGTCTTGTAGAATTGCGTACAGTTCATGCACTCTGTAAAGTAAAACTGAGCCAACCAGAAAATCTTCAACACAGAGTGAATTAAGTGCATTTATTTGGGAATTGAAACATGATATGGGAGCTCCTCTGCTTATTAATTATGTGACTATGATAGACTTTAGTTTTCTAATATGGAAAGCAGTATTCTTTTCGTAGGTTTATAGTGAGGACTAATTGATATAATATATGAAAAGTGGCTGCATGTAGTAAGCACTCAAGTATATTTGCTATGATTATTATTAATTATGACACCTTGTAATAAAATGGTCTTGTCAACAATGTGGCTGATACTAACAAATATCATCCAATCTCATGGATCTAGGGTGGAGATAGGCTTTAAATTATTTATATATATATATGAACATACACATATGCACACACACACATATATTAACACTGAAAACTGAAAGACTGTCCTTAGAAGCTATAAATGTGTCTGTGTGTGTGTGTGTGTGTATACACACATATAAAATTATATATATTTTTAGGTATATATATAAAATTTTAATTCATATACAATTTTTGGAGGATATTTTTGTTTGGTTAGTGATTTATATCGTTTCAATCTCTTAGATCTTGACTGTGTCTCAGAGAAAACTGAGTTGGTTTTCTTGTTCTTTATATGAGCTTGTAAAACTATACAGCCTTGTCTTTGAAGGTTTTGGACTGTGCCTAGTAGAAGCATCTCTAAAAATCCATTTGTCTCATTAGATACAATTCAATGTTTAACTTAAATAATATTGAACTTCTATTAGTGCCTATTAGAATATGAAGCAAGATTTACAATGGAAATACATTTACACGTAATCTATACAATCACAATGTGGATAATTTAAAAAAAGCACATGTGAACCTGTGAAAGGATTAAAGAATTAAAGAATGGTTTTAAAGAGAGTAAGTTCTGTTGATTTTTCTATCAATTGGTAAATTGGCCTATGAAGAGCTCCTTGGGCAGGTGCTGAAATGAGGATGGTAGCCAATCAACCCAAAACAGATGTTGCATAAATAGTTCTGGAGAATTCAGTTTATTTTCCCAAACAGACTAAACTTTTACAGAATTACATTTTCTAGCAACTTATTTCATAACTTTATTCTAGTAGATCTAGACTGAAAATCATCAGCCAAAAGTATACTGAAATAAGATATCAACATATTCTGTGTAACTATATCATTTCATACTTTTCTAACATTTTCCTTTATACATAGTATTGTCTAGTAATTATTTGAGGAGTATTCTGTTGTTTATAAATAAAACCGGCTGGGCATGGTGGCTCATGTCTGTAATCCCAGCACTTTGGGAGGCCAAGGCAGGCGGATCATTTGAGGTCAGGAGTTCAAGACCAGCCTTGCCAACATGGTGAAACCCCATCTCTACAAAAAATACAAAATTAGCCAGGCATGGGGGCATATGCCTGTAATCCCAGCTACTCGGGAGGCTGAGGCAGGAGAATAGCTTGAACCTGGGAGGTGGAGGTTGCAGTGAGCCGAGATGGTGCCACTACACTCCAGCCTGGGCAACAGAGCGAGACTCCATCTCAAAAAAATATTCAGTAAATAAGTTAACTAATAAAATAAAACAGTCATTGAATCATTAGAGATTGTCTAGTTTGTTAAATAGAGAATATAGGGAATGCAAATCTACCTTCCTGATGTCTCAATGTTATCCACAAAAATATATAATAGAAAGAGTATTAACTGTATCACAAATTCAAATTTCAGATTCAAGCATAGGTCAAAGGAGCTCATGTCTTGGGTATACCTGAAAGGTCAAATTCAACGTGATGTGAGTAGGCAGTACAAGGAAACATCTGTTAAAAATCCTTCAGGAAGGAAACTTAAAAATAACCAAAAACTACAGGACAATGAAGGCCATGAAGTAAAGTTGAGTATTAATTATGCACACTAACATGTGTGTGTGTCTGTATGAATGTGCTTCTGCGTATCTATGTGCCTTTTTGTGCTTGTGTGAAGATTACCACAGGCAAGAAGCTAGTGGCAGAATGGGAATCTGTTCTGAATTCAATGGAAAAAGTTAGGAAAGTAAAGCCCCGTAGTATTTCTTTTTCCAGAGAAATAGAGTAAAAAATGCACTAAAACCTCATTAATTTAGATGATAGGCAAAAGCAGCCTGACGTTTTAACTGTAGCTGATTTTAGAATAAGTTCCATTCCAAGTCATTCACATCCATCCAACAACTCAAACTGGTGTCTCATCAGGGGCCTCTAAGAGGGGCCTTGCCAGGCTTGCTTAGAGAATGGGCACAGTGCTGACAACCAGAAGCCACTTAATTTAGCAAACATATGCTGAGGGCTTTCTACGTGCAAGGCACCAAAAACTGCCAGAGTAAGACATAATCCTTGCCCTCGCAAGTTCTTTTCCCCAGAAGGAAAAGCATATTTCCTTTTTTTAACGCTGGGTGCTAAATATACCTAGTAGAGGTATGCTTGAATATTATGGTGTCGAATGGCATGGAAAGACCATGATTTCAGGGCTTAGTAGCAGTGAGAAAGGGCATATGGTGCTGGGTCTCAGCATTTGTCTACAATTCATGGGGCAGAAGGCAGGAGCAAGGTCATGCTAATCAAAGAGGGAAAGAGTTCCATGGAATGTGGGGTAAGAAGCTGCTCCCTGCGGCTGCCACCAGGTGGATGACGGGAAGAGAAAATGGGGAACCTGGAAAAGTGGTTGAGGCTTTGTTTTCCCTTCCAAGGAGCTGGTCCCCTATCACATGGGTGTCAGGGGGTACTCAAGACCATTGATCAGAGACACCAATCCAACTGGTATCAGAGTATCCCTGTTGTAAGTATACAGAGAATGAACTGCTAGGAAAAAGAATAAAACAAGAAAAAGCTAATTAAGGTAGCTACTGTAGCAAACCCAAGTGGGAGCTCTTAAAAGAATGACCCAGAGCTAAGCAGCTGGGATGGAGATGACATAAGCTTTGGTGTTACTGTTGTTACAGGTGGTGAGAAACCAGGAAGAATCAAAAGCGTCTCTACGGGTTTTCATTTGCAAGCAAAACCAGTTTGTTCTGTGAAGATATTTAAACATTTCCTCTTGATTTTGCATAATATAATTTGCAGAACAAACCTTCTTTCATAGAGGGTATAGAGAGAAAAGTCAACCCAAATGATCACAATTCCAAATTTGTAGTGTTTTGATAAGTGATTTTGTTGTACATACAAAAATGTAAATATTTTATTTGCAGCTTAAAGATAAACTTAAGTGTTATTCATTTTTCAAAACTTGCTATATTGCCTCAGACACCCACAAAGCTAGTTCATAAAGCTAATCCTGTGTTTCGACACATCCTCAAGCACACGCAGTGTGAAGTGCTATAAAATGTTCCAAATGAAGCCAAAACAAAACACGCCACTACCCCCCACCTCCCTCGCAGCAAATGAGGGCCGCCAGCATATGTCGCCTCGCTTTAGGCAATGTGCTTCTGTTGTGCAGGCCAGCAAGCCTGGCCTTCATCTCCATACACTGCTTGTCTTGGCAGTGTCGGGCAGGTCTAAAAATACAGTAGTGCCTGCACCAAAGCAGAAGGACAGGCTGTACAGTATCTCTGCATCTGAACCCCACAATCGTGAACATGCCAAGCAAAGTCCAGTGCTCAGCGTGGCCCATTGATTTGTTTTCTGGACGCTAAGAACTCTTAGATCAGATGGAGTTTATTAACCTCCCACCCTTAAACATTGCCCGATTCAGGAGATGCTTCATGGAGGAAGCACACTGGGCAGAAGGGGCAGGGATTCCACTTTCCACTCTGGCAGAGACCTTGAGAAAGTCCTTGAAGCAGGAAAAGCATGAGTTTCTTCCCACAGGGTTGAAAGCATTCCCATGTTCATTATCTCACTTGCTCCTTCTAAGAAGCCTAGGAGTTAGGAGGGAGGCTTCCTGGGTGCCAGGAAGGGTGGTTTTGCAGTATTAGTGGTCCTATGGGTGGTGGCTACAGTAACAGGAGTAATAATAGTCCATTGCAACTTTGAAACAGCCGTCACCAGAATCCTCAAGGTCACAGAGCTGAGGGGACTGAGGTCCTGTGTACAAAGACACTCAGTGCCCACCCCAGGGGACCAGGTGAGCACACAGGGCCTAATCTCCAGCTCCAAGGTCCTCCCCTGCCCACGTCTCCCTCAGTAGGGAAGGGAGGCAGGTCAGTGGCCCCGATCTCTGCCACACATCAGAACCACTTGGAGAGCCAAAACATAACACCCATGCTAGGATTCCAAACCAGACCAGCTGAATGAGGATCCCTAAGGGTGGACACAGGCATCAGTGTTTTTTAAAGCCCACTAAAGCTGGGTGCAGTGGCACACTGTGTAATCCCTGTTACACAAGAGGATCGCTTGAGCCCAAGAGTTCAAATCCAGCCTGGGCAACATAGCGAGACATTCTCCACCCTTGTCTCTCAAAAATAAACAAATGTTTTTAATAATAAATTTTAAAAAATAAAGCCCACTGGGATGCTGTGATACGCAGCCAGATTAAGAAAGGTAAGACTCCTGGTCCCTCTGAGCGGCTACTTTTAATGAGCAGGTTCTGCAAGTCAGGCAATGGCTTAGCCCTCACATGTGTTCTTTCCTCTATCTTCCCAGCAATCTCTATGTTGTATTTTACAGATGAGGCTCAGAGAGGTTAAAGCACATTCCAGAAATTAAAGAGCCAGTAAATGATAGGTTCAAGATTTTAATTCAGGGCTGTCTGGAGAATCCACTATCACTAGTCTTATGTTTGTTGTGTTTTTCAAAGTTGCTTGGCACTGATCCCTCTGTATCTTCTAGGTTCAAATCTTCCCATTCTGGCTCCTCCTGCTATGTCTGCCAGAAATTTTGAAAAAATGCTGAAGTCCTCTAAAGGAAAAGTTATTACCATCCCTCAAGGCCCTTCTTTGCAGTCCTGTTTCCTCTAACTAGAATAAATAGCCTTCCTACTTACCATGGACTGAATGTGCTCACTCACTCAAATTCATATGTTGAACCCCTAACCCCCAAAGTGTGAGAGAATTTGAAGATGGAGACTTGAGGAAGTAAATAAATTTAGATGAGGTCATGAGAGTAGGGTCGCCATGATAGGATTAGTGACTTTATGAGAAAAGGAGGAGAGAGTTCATTCTCTTTCTGCCAGCAAGAGTACAAAATACAAAGCCATCTGCAACCCTGAAGAGAGCCCTCCTCAAACCCAGCCATGCTGGCACCCTGATCTTGGACTTCACGCCTTCAGAGTGATGAGAAATAAATGTCTTGTTTAAGCCGCCAGACTGTGGTATTTTGTTACAGCAGTCCAAGTTGATGAAAGAACTTCTTCTCCTTCATCTGAGAAAGCATCCTTCCTTCCTTAAAGGGACATCACGGAGAGAGTTACTTCCTTACCTCCACTAAAGGCAGGAACATGTAGAATCAGTCGGAATAGAGGTATATTCAAGAGTTGGAATACCCTTTACCGGGTGTGCGACCTTCGCCAAATTACTTGGCTTCTCCATGCCTCAGTTTCCTTCCTTAAAATGTGATGATTAATACTTATTTTATAATTAGGATGATTGGGATGAAGGTCAGCACTAACTGAATGCCAGTCAGTAGACTGAGCACCGTACTGCCATTCCCTGTGCAATCTCCCTCCACTTCCTGATTGTGAGTGTCCAGGACTCAGTCTTGCTCATCTCTCTAAACCCAGTGGAAGCTTTATGGCTGGCATGTAATAGGTGCTCAATAAAATATGAGTAAGTAGAGAATAAATAATTTACCACTCAATACCCCCTGTAATCCCAAGATTAATGAGATATTCAATGGCCATGGAACAGAGTGAAGCGAACTCATTCAAAATGGAAATGAATCCAGGATCTTGACCTCACTGTCATAATCACTGGAGAATCTTTAGAAAGAGAAGCAGGCCTTGGAAAAAGAAGAGCTAAGGCATCAAGGGATCGAATGTTGACACCTGAGTACTAAGTAAGAGAGCTGAGGCCAGACGCGGTGGCTCACACCTGTGATACCAACACTTTGGGGGCCAAGGCAGGTGGATCACGAGGTCAGGAGTTCAAGACCAGCCTGACCAAGATGGTGAAACCTCATCTCTTCTAAAAACACAAAAATAAGCCAGGCGCGGTGGCAGGCGCCTGTAATCCCAGGTACTCAGGAGGCTGAGGCAGGAGAATTCCTTGAACCCAGGAGATGGAGGTTGCAGTGAGCTGAGATCACACCGCTGCATTCCAGCCTGGGTGACAGAGTAAGACTCTGTCACAAAAACAAACAAACAAACAAACAGATTGCTGTGTGCTATGTAATCTTCCTCTCCACGTGCCTGAATTCCAGTGCTTCAAATGAATCAAGAACATCAGGGACTTCTGTAAATGCTCCTGCCCAATTCTAAAACTGCCAGAAAAGACAAATTTCCTCATTCAGTGATTTCCTTAAAAAAAAAAATTGATCTACACCTGAAAAGACCTGTGATCTTTTAGACTAAGCCATGATAGGAACATTTTAAAACCACTTTATTCTTATACTTTTTTAAACACTAAATTGGAATCTGCTTGCTTTGGCTTTTGTACAGACAATAGAAAATAATTATAGCAAGGGCTTATTTACTTAGTTGTAAGTATTCTAGGACCCCTGAGTCTTCATTTTCATAATTTTTAGGTGATTTTCCTCATAAACATCTAACATCCAAGAAATCACATTTCCCCAGGGAAACGTATAGTCTTTTATGATATTGTTATTATACATCTTGGAATCTTTCTCTTAGGTATATGAATTAAAAGTAGTTTCTACGATTTCTGTATCAGAAAAGTTAGTTCAGAAATTTCATAGTATTAAAATGATTTGATACTTTCCCCTCTATTTGTACTATAAGACACCTAGCAAAAGGAGTGGTTAACAACTAAGGTGAGTTCCACACTCTCATTTACAAGCTTGAGCAATGATTGAAAATCTACCTTGTATCAGCTACTGTGCTAGGCTAGGTGAGCACTTACTGGTGATATACCATGAAAAAGTACAATACGTGCTACCAAGCAGTCTAAAAGGAAAGAAATATACAATTAGATGGCTATCGGCTATGCCAAATGCAAGGAAAGACTATGGATGGTTTATTACACCAGAATAGAGAAAGGGTGCAATCTTAGTATATTGCATAAAAGCTCTTTGGGGGAGGTGATTCTTAAAGGGGAGAGTGGGACTGGCCTGAAAATGGAAACAGCAGAGCAGGCAGTAAGAAGAAAGGGGACTGAGGAGGAACAGGGAGTGGCACTTGGAGGAACTCAGCTTGCAGGTGCAGAACAGTGAAAAGCTTTGGCTTCAGGGAAGCAGCTGGAGGGAAAATGTAAGGAACATGTCATAATGGTCCTTTTATGATGTGCTCATTTTTCAGTGGAACATTTTGGCCCAAGTTGCATGAACTTTTCATACAAATGATATTGTCGGAGGTGTTGGAACCAGAGCAACTCCATCTCGAGCTGGGTAAGATGAGGCTGAAACCTACTAGGCTGCATTCCTAGATGATTAAGGCATTCTAAGTCACAGGACAAGATAGAAAGTCACCACAAAATACAGGTCATAAAGACCTTGCTGATAAAACAGGTTGCAGTAAAGAAGCTGGCAAAAACCCACCAAAACCAAGATGGCGATGAGAGTGACCTCTGGTCGTCCTCACTGCTACACTCCCACCAGCGCCATGACAGTTTACAAATGCCATGGCAACGTCAGGAAGTTACCCTATATGGTCTAAAAAGGGGAGGCATGAATAATCCATCCTTTGTTTAGCATATAAACAAGAAATAACCATAAAAATGGACAACCAGCAGCCCTAAGGGCTGCTCTGTCTATGGAGTAGCCATTCTTTTATTCCTCAACTTTCCTAATAAGCTTGCTTTCACTTTACAGACTCACCCTGAAGTCTTTCTTGCGTGAGATCCAAGAACCCTCTCTTGGGGTCTGGATATGGATGTCTTTTCTATAACAATATTAAAAAAATCACTGACTAACAACATTGGCTGTTTGTCCACATGGAGCTTCAATCCATCAATATCAACACCACTGACAAAATGCTTGCAGTCTGGTTTTGCATGGGAGTGTTTTCAGTAAGAAAAATAGACCAAAAAAAAAGGTAGAAAAACACATACTTTCTTTTCGTTCTTATAGAGCCTTATATTTTCCTGATGCTTTTTTCTTAAGTGGTAAAATACTGTGAGACAAAGGCATGGAAAACTCTGACAATACTTTCTGTAAACTAGTCTACCCAGTGGGGAAGTTGACATGATCAAGGGACCTTATAGAGAAATTTGAATAAAAAGGGAGAGGTACAAAAAGTTTCTAGGAAGAAAATAAGGATACAGAGATAAGAGTAGCTATCAGCTGATTGGCTGAGAGGGTTGTACCGGCAAATAGTGGCCTGTGCCTGCCAGCAGATGCCTTGGAAAAATACTTGGCCAGTTCAGAATCAGGTCCTGCGTAGTTTGGGATGTGAACCACATACGCACAGCCAGGGTAAGATGAGTGTCTCGTTGGGACAGACAAGATATCTGAGACACAGCTAGCATCTCTGGCAGGGCAAGCATACCTCATTATCCTGGAACAAACGTGTGCAGTTTATTTATCCACAGGCTGAGAATCGCATTTTCTTTACTTATCAAGAAACATGATCATTGCTGTTTTTTTGTTTGTTTTCTTAGAGACAGCTTCTCACTATGTTGCTTAGGCTAGAGTGCAGGGCTGTTCACAGGCATGATCATAGCTCACTATAGCCTCAAACTCCTGTGCTCAAGAGATCCTCCCACTTCAGCCTTCTGAGTTGCTGGAACTAAAAGAGTACACCATTGCACCCAACAGATCGTTGGTGTTTAATGTCAGCATTCACTGAGTGCAGTACCTCCCTGGGCATCTTTTACGGACTTGGCTCTTCTAAGGATGGAGCTAAAGGAATGTGGTGGAAATGTCTGGTGGTAGCCTTGAGTTGTCCTCACTGACCTGACAACTATTTGCTGTGTCTTCTTTAGAAGCAAGTCACTTAACCAGCCATCTTAATTTTCTGTTTGCTTCTCAATAAAAAAGAGAATCAACAGCATCAGAAGTCACTTTCGACTCTCCTGCTTATACTCCCAGCATGTAGATTGTCAATATTTCTTTTTGATAATGAACTGCATACATTGAACTTTCCAGTTTCTATTTGAAAAAACCAGCCATCTAAAATTGCCCATTTTACGCAGGAAATCATTGCAAAAATCAAACATAGTGTTCCCATAGCTACTCTGTATACGGTTTAGAAGGGGGTTTCATTTTCCTTATTTATTTGCAGTGATAGGATATATCTTTGGAAGACTTCCTCTCTAGCTACTCAACATAGCAAGCTGTTACAGCAAATACCCTCCATAGTGCATAACAACAGCTGTTGCTCTGGAAACAAGTTAACACTTTGCTTTCCATAAGACATTTCACTTTCCTTAACAATATTAAATCTATGGTTTATTGGTGTAAATAACAGCCTTGGCCTTGGCTATGTACAGACTTGAAGCAATGAATTTGGGTACTAGGAAAAGCACCTGATAAAAATCAATTATTTTTAAAAATATTAACACTTAAAAGTCACTGTAATTTTATCCCCATGTCCCCAAACTTGTTTCTAAATAGAAAAAAAAAAGATATTGATGCTCTATACAAAACTAAAAAGTAAAATAATAGAGCTTACCAAATCTTCCCTAATTAACAAATAGATCTTGTTTTAAAGTGACTATTGCTCATGAGGAACACAAAACATAAATATTTTAAAAATGTTACTAAAGTTGACTACGAAAAAAGTTATGGAAATGGAGGCAGCTTGCCCATCTTTGGGTGAGAGACCAAACTTCTTTGTTTCCTTGGCTTCAGATGAAATCCTTGGCTTTCAAGTGAGTCCTGATGTACTACTATGAGGTAGTGTATTAAGATTCAAGGGGGCAACATATAAAAAGTAAAGTGTGATTGAATAAAATATGAGCCCCATATATGTTTTCATCATTCCATTTAATTAGAAATAAAAATGAAATAAAGTCATTTATTGTGGTATTAATAATTTTTATAAAATAGCAAATAAAAATTATTTTTCTATTTTATAAATTATCAATATGTTAGTAGAGTTTTATTTATTTTGTTTTTTTTATGGAGTTTTACTCTTGTCACCCAGGCTGGAGTGCAATGGCGCTATCTTGGCTCACTGTAACCTCCACCTCCCGGGTTCAAGTGATTCTCCTGCCTCTCAAGTGATACTCCTGCCTCAGCCTACCATATGGCTGGGATTACATGCACCAGCCACCACACCTGGCTAATTTTTGTATTTTTAGTAGAGATGGGGTTTTGCCATGTTGGCCACGCTGGTCTCAAACTCCCGACATCAGGTGATTCACCTGCCTTGGCCTCCCAAAGTGTTGGGATTACAGGCATGAGCCACCACGCAGGACCAATATGTTAGTAGGCTTCAATAAGTAGAAGAAACAAGAAAAAATAAATAGCTTTGATGAAATTACTATGGTGCCTTTGAGCAGTTTATGGCTCTAATTGTTGATAATTTCACTGGGTCAAATTCCTCATCCCAGCACTGGAGTTCAAGCAGTACTAACGTTTACCTTTTATGAATGATATAAAATGTGTTGGTGACCTTGATAAATAAAAATCCCATGAGGCAAAACGTTAGGTCAAACGTTTTTCTACATTGCTCTGGACAACCTACTAAATCCAAGGATCAGATTTCGGTTGCGCCTTCCTCTACTTCTCAGCAGTATTTGGCCCATCTCATCATTCCCTGCCCTGAGAAAAACATTCATCATGATTCCTGCCTCCCAACTGCCCATCCTTAGTCTCCTTTGCTGGCCCCTGCCCTTATCCCTGACCTCATAACAATGAAGCATCCTAGGGCTCAGTCACTGATCTCCCTTCTCTCTGCACTCACTCTCATGTGGTTTAGTCTTATCCCACAGCTTTATAACCCCCATGCCATGATGCTTAAATGCACAGTTCCTGCCCAGACCTCCACCTTTAACTTCAGACTCTGCAATCCAAAAGCCTACAAAACTCCACTATGTATCTTAAATGTAACATGTTCAAAAACTGCAAATCATCCTCTTAAAAATCAGGTCAATCTCAGTCTTCCTTCTCCAACTCTACTAATAGCAACTCCATCCCTCCAATAGCTAAGGACAAAAAACAGTCATTAATGACTGCTCTTTCCCTTACACCCCAAACCCAGCCCATCAGTTAATCCAGTCAGCTGTTCCTTCAGAATATAACCAGATAAAGTTAACTTCTGCTCCCAGGAAAATGAAGTAGACACACTTGTCCCTATTCCTTCTGGTAAGTACAACTAATAACTCTGGACATTTTCTATACAACAAGCATAAGAAGTCTCTAGAAGGAGGACAGCAGAAGACAGGCCAGCAAGGGACTTTGAGACCCGAGGAACAGCACTGTGCCTGGTGAGTTTCCTGGGTTTTCTTATTGCCCATGTATTTAAGACTTAGTGATAGAAAAGCCAGCAAGCCAGAATCAACAATGGGCACAGATTAAAAAACAAACAAAATGCCCATCCAAAGGACCAGGTAAAGGATAGCATGCCAAGGCAAAAAACTTTTAGAAAATAACCCCTCTACTTTGACCAAACACTACAAAATACTGCAGTCCCACCACCACAAGCAAAAACTGAGAGTGTACACTCTCTCCTCCACAGTTTGTAACAAGGTGTCTCAACCACATCCCCTCCACCCCCACAAGACCAGGTCATATCAGAGAAAGCTGAATAAGGAGGCTGGACTTTCATCCCTGCAGAGTGGCCATGAGGTCACCCTCCACAGTGATAGTAGAGACCATATAAGGTGCTAAGACTTCTACTCCTAAGAGGTAGAAATGAGGTAGCCCCTCCTAACTAGAGTGGTGTCATAGGAGGCCTAGTGGAGGGTCACTCACCACCCCCACTGCGTAATGTCCCCCCCACCACCACCTTTGTCAGCAGAAGCTATGGTTAGAACTGTAATGAGGTCTTGCCCAGTGAGGTTGGTATCAGAGGAAGCATCATGGGAGGCCAGAACCCTCACTAGCACTCAGCAGCAACAGGGAGCCTCTCTCTACCACAGGTAACAGAAGAGGCTTGGGGGTGCCTGGAATTAATGAGGCAATGCCTACTCCTTCCTGCACTGGAGGTGTATGAAAGGAAGCCAACTAAAACAAAAGATTTAAATAAGATCCAACATCTTATAATATTCAGAAAGTTCAGGCTTCAATAAAAAATCATTAGTGATACCAAGAACAAGGAAAATCACCACTTCAGTGAAAAAGAATAATCATTAGACACTAATGCTGAGATGTCAGAGATGATGAAACTATTTGATGAAGATTTTGAAATAGCCATGATCCAAAAAAAAAAAAAAAGGCTTCAATGGCAAATGTGGAAATGCTTGAGCCAATTTTTTTTTTTCCCCAAGACAGTGTTTCACTCTTATTGCACAGGCTGGAGTGCAATGACGCAATCTTGGCTCACTGCAACCTCCGCCCCCTGGGTTCAGGCAATTCTCCTGCCTCAGCCTCCCGAGTAGCTGGGATTACAGGCACCCGCCACCACACTGAGCTAACTTTTTTGTACTTTTAGTAGAGACGGGATTTCATCATTTTGGCCAGGCTGGTCTCGAACTCCTGACTTCAGGTGATCCACCCGCCTTGGCCTCCCAAAGTGCTGGGATTACAAGCATGAGCCACCATGCCTGGCCTTGAACCAAATTAAAAAAAAATAGAAAGTATGAAGAACCAAATGGAAATTTTAGAATTGGAAGATATAATTACTAAAATGAAAACCTTAACATATGTCTTTTACAGCAGAATGAAGGGGACAGAGAGAACAGTAAGTTAACTTCAAGATTGAGTAATGAGAATTATCCAATCTAAAAAGCAGAAAGAAAATAGACTTAAAAAATGAACAAGAACTGACAGACCTGTAGAATTATAACAAAAGGTCTAACATTCACGTCTCCTAAATCTCAGAAGAGCAGAAGAAATAGGATAGGGCTGAAAAAGTATTCAAGGAAATTATGACTGAAAAATTCCAAAGTCATCAAAAGACATAAATCTAAAGTATTGAGAAGCTAAGCAAGTCCAAACAGGATAAACCCAAAGAAATACATATCAAAACGTGATAATTAAACTTCTTAAAACTAAAGGCAAAGAAAAATCCTGAAAGCAGTGATGGAGGAACAACACCTTACATAGAGGGAAAAACAACTTGAATGACAGTGGATATTTTATCAGAAACCATGAAGGTCAGGAAAAAGTGGCATAACATTTTTCAAGCACTAAAAGAAAAAAAATTGTTAACCCCAAACTTTATACTTAGCAAAAAATATAATTCAGGAATGAAAGAGAAATCAAGACATCCTCAGATGAATGAAAACTAAGTTTTGTCACCAACAGAATTACTAGGAAGATAAAAGGAGTTTTCTAAACAAAAGCAAAATAATAGAAAAACACCAGAAAGGAAGCAAAAACAATGGAAAGAGTAAAAATATGGGTAAATACAACATATATTCTTCCTCCTGTTAAGTTTTCTAAACGATGTTTGATGATTGAAGCAAAAAAAGTAAGATGTTGCATGCAGTTCTCAACATACGTAGAAGAAATATGTGAGAATTATAATTGCTAGAGGGTAAAGGAACATAAAGAAGGCAAAGTTTTGTACTTTACTTGCATTGGTAAATGTCAACATCGATAGACCATAATAACATGTATTTATGATGTAATAGCTAAATCGATGATTATAGAAATTATACAAAGAGATACATTCAAGACCACTGTAGATAAATCAAAACAGAATTCTAAAAATATTTCAAGTAACCCCTAGGAAGGCAGGAAAAGAAAGCAGAGAAATATAGAAGGCAAAAATCAATATGATAGAATTAAGCCATAACATATCAATGATAATATTAAATATAAATGGTCCAAATACATCAACTAAAGGCACAGCTTCCCAGACCAGATTTTTATAAAAAATCACCCAACTATACATTATCTATAAGACACTCACTTCAAATTTGGTGATACAGGTAAGTTGAAGGTAAAGAATGAAAAAGTGTTATATCATTCAAATATTAATTAAAAGAATGTAGGAGTCACTATATTAATATAAGATCAAGTAGACTTCACCACAAAGAAAACTACTAAAAACATCATATATTGATAAAAGGCTCAATCTACTAAGAAGACATAGCAATCCTTAATGTGTATGTATAAAAAAGAACGGAGCTATAAAACATGTGAAGCAAAACCTGATGGAACTGAAAAGGGAAACAGACAAATCCGCAATTTTAGTTGAAGACTTTGCCACCGCTCTCTTACTAGTTGATGGAACAACTACACAGAAAATTAGAAAATATATAGAAAAACTAGACAACATCATCAACCAACAGGATCTAACTAATCAACATTTATAGAACACAATAAAACTACAGAATATGCATTCTTTTCAAGTACCAAGGAACATATACCAATACTGATCATATCCCAAGCTGTAAAACAAATCTCAACCATTTTAAAAGAATT
This sequence comes from Nomascus leucogenys, assembly GCF_006542625.1. Classification (NCBI taxonomy): domain Eukaryota; kingdom Metazoa; phylum Chordata; class Mammalia; order Primates; family Hylobatidae; genus Nomascus; species Nomascus leucogenys. The sequence goes on from NC_044394.1 coordinate 81,089,373, forward strand.
GAAATTATATGGATTATGTTCTTTGCCCACAATTGAATGAACTAGAAATCAATTACAGAAACATAGTACTAGAAGTCACAGTCTGTGCAATAACGCAAAAAAAAAAAGGAAATAAAAGATATTTAAATAAGAAAGAAGAAATAAAATTATCCCTATTTGCAAATGACATGATTATCTATGTAGGAAATCTCCAAAAATCTCCAGAAATTTCTAGAACTAATAAGTAAATTCAGCATATTTGCAGGAAAGCAAGCTAAACATTTAAAAATCTATCATAGTAGAAAAACAAAGAAGACTGACACAATCCAACTTCAATACTTACTATCAAGCTAGAATAACAAAGGAACTGTAGTATTGGTAAAAAAAACAAATAGATCAATGGAACAGAAAAGAGAGCCCCGAAAGAGACCTACACAAATATAATCAACTAATCTGACAAAGAGTCAAAGGGAATTCAATGGAGAAAGTAGCTTTTTCCATAAACAGTGCTGACACAATTGAAAATCCATATGCAAAATAATGAACCTAGACACAGATCTTACACCTTTCACAAAATTTGACTCAAAATAAATCATAGATCTAAATGTAAAATGCCAAACCATAAAACTCCCTGAAAATAAGGGAAACTCTACAGAATCTTGGGTTGGGTAATGACTTTTTAGATACAATATGAAAAGCATCACCCAAGAAAAAAAACAAAGACAAACTAGACTTTATTAAAATTTAAAATTTCTGCTCAGTGAAAGACACTGTTAAGAAAATGAAAAGAAAAGCCACAAACTGGGATAATTTTTTTTAAAAAAACATGTATCCAATAAAGGACTGGTACTGAAAATACGCAAAGAAATCTTAAAATTCAAGAATAAAAAACCAAACAATCCAATTTGAAACTGGGAGAATTTAACAGAAGCCTCACAAAAGAAGAAATACAGATAGTAAATAAGCATGAGAAAAGATGTTCAACATCATATGTTATTAGAGAATTGCAGATTAAAACAATGAGATGCTACTACACACCTATTCGAATGGCTAAGTCCAAAAGCACTGACAACACCAAATGCTGACAAGGATAAAGAACAACAGTAACTCTCATTCATTACTGGTGAGAATGCAAAATGGTGTGGTCTCTTTGGAAGACCGCTTGGCAGCTTCTTTAAGCATGCTCTTACCATATGATCCAGAAATTGCACTCCTTGGTATTTACCCCAGAGGTGAAAACTTATGTCCACACAAAAACCTGCACACAAATGTTTATAGAGGCTTTATTAATAATTGCCAAAGCTTACAGGCAACTAAGATGTGCTTCAATAGATGAATGCATAAACAATGATACACCCACTAATGAGATATTATTTATCACAAAAAAGAAATGAGCTATCATGCCATGGAAAGACATGGAGGAACCTTAAATGCATATTACTAAGTGAAAGAAGCCAATCTGAAAAGGCCGCATACAGTGTGATTTTAACTATATGACATTCTGAAAAAGGTAAAACTATGAAGCAAAAAGATCAGTGGTTGCCATGGTTTGAGGGCAGAAAGGGATAAATAAACAGTATATCGAGGATTTTTAGGGTAATGAAACTAATCTGTATGATACTATGGTGGATACATGCCATTATACACTTGTCAAAGCTCATTCAATGCCTAACACTACTGACTTTAGTTAATAACAATGGATCAATGTTGGCTCACCGATTGTAACAAATGTACCAAGATAAATCAAGATGTTAATAATAGGAGAAACTGTGTAGGTGGTGGGATGGGAACCCTCTGTACTTTCTACTCAATTTTTCTGTAAATATAAAACTACTGTTAAAAGTTTTATTCTTTTTTAAAAAAACTGAATTTCATTTCTATAAACTAGCAATAAATACGTAGAGAATGAAATCTAAAATACAATATTATTTACAATTGCTCCAGAAATGAATTCATTGGATGTAAATATAACAAAACACATAGTATTTGTGTGCTAAAACCTATATATACCCAAAGGACTATAAATCATGCTGCTATAAAGACACATGCACATGTATGTTTATTGCAGCACTATTCACAATAGCAAAGACTTGGAACCAACCCAAATGTCCAACAACGATAGACTGGATTAAGAAAATGTGGCACATATACATCATGGAATACTATGCAGCCATTAAAAGGATGAGTTCATGTCCTTTGTAGGGACATGGATGAAGCTGGAAACCATCATTCTCAGTAAACTATCGCAAGGACAAAAAACCAAACACCGCATGTTCTCACTCATAGGTGGGAATTGAACAATGAGAACACATGGACACAGGAAGGGGAACATCACACTCCAGGGACTGTTGTGGGGTGGGAGAGGGGGGAGGGACAGCATTAGGAGATATACCTAATGCTAAATGACGAGTTAATGGGTGCAGCACACCAACATGGCACATGGATACATATGTAACAAACCTGCACATTGTGCACATGTATCCTAAAACTTAAAGTATAATAATAATAAAAATAAATAAAATTAAATTAAAAAATTAAAAAAATAAAAAAAAAATACTGATGAAAGAAATCAAAGAAGACCTAAATAAACAGAGGGATAAACCGTGTCCATGGATTAGAAGATTGAACGTAATGAAGACACCAATTCCCCCCAAGTGGGTTTAATATAACTCATACCAAAGTGTCAGCAAGATTTTTTGTGGATATATAGACAAGATTATTCTCAAATTTATAAAGTCAAATAATCTAGACTAAATAAAACGAATAATCTAGACTAAGTAAAACAATTTTTTTAAAAAAGGAAGAAAATGGGAGGAATCACTCTATCTAATTTCAACATTTACTAGACAGATAAATAATTAAATTGATGTGGTACTAGCAGAGGAATAGAGACATAGATTAATGAAACAGAATCCAGAATCTAAAAGTTAGTCCCATACAAGTAGGATCAACTATTTTTTGACAAAAATGCAAATGCAACTCAATGCAGGAAGGACAGCCTTTTTAACAAAGGGTGTTGGAACAACTAGACATACATCTTCCAAAAAGAGTGAGACTCACATCTTATACAAAAATTAGCTGAAAATGTATCAGAAATTTAAGTGTAATTCATAAAACTTTTAGAAGAAAATGTGGGAGAGAAATCTGTAAGACCTAAGGAATGGCTGTAATCCCAGGACTTTGGGAGGCCAAGGCGGGCGGATTACGAGGTCAGGAAATCAAGACCATCCTGGCTAACACGCGGTGAAACCCCGTCTACTGAAAACATACACACACAAAAAAAAAATTAGCTGGGCATGCTGGCATGCACCTGTAATCCCAGCTACTCAGGAGGCTGAAGCAGGAGAATTGCTTGAACCCAGGAGGCAGAGGTTGCAGTCAGCCGAGATAGTACCATTGCACTCCAGCCTGGGCTACAGAGTGAGACTCTGTCTCAAAAAAACAAAAAAACAAAAAAAAAAAGAAAAAGAAAAGTAAGAAAAAAAGTTTAAAAAACACCAGAGTGTGCAGAATCTGTAAAGATACATATGGACATATTTACGGTAGAAAGCATATGATGTTTGGAATCTGCTTTAAAATAATTCAATGTGGATTATTTACATAGATTTATATAGATGTATAAATAAGATATGTTGATAATTATTAAATTTATGTGATGGTAACATATGAGTTCCTCATACTCTTTACTTCTGCGAAAATTTAAAATTTTCTAAAATGAAATAGTTTTTTAAAAAATCTAAAATTAAAAAAATTCCAGAACTGGTATTTTAAAGTATACAGCAGCCCATACATACACAGTTTTTTGGTGTTTTATTTTGTTTTGTTTTTTACAGCTGATGTCTATTGGATAGATTCCCTTCTGGTAGTTAAATAATTTTAATAGGACTGTGTTAGAACGAGACACATTTTTACCTCCTAATATCCTGGCCCTAGTCATCTGGAATACATCAAATCTCCTAAAAGGACTCTCTGATTCCTCCCTTGCCTTTCCATGGGCTGCTAATGATACAACAAGCTGGAGAGGTTATTGTATAATATATCAGATTGGAAGCATTCTTTAGTTCCCCCTCTCATCTCATTCAGAGGATGAGCCGATGTCTTTTCAATAGCTCAGCCTCCCCAGCTGCCTCTGTGACCATGTCTTCTATGCTCCCCTCACTTGCTCTTTGCCAGCTGTCCACCTTCGCTTCTGTTGTTGTCACCCATCAAGTATGCCCTGACCTCTGAGCCTTTGCAGTGTTCCCTCTGTCTTGAACACCCTTCTTCTCATTGCATGGCTCGCTCCCTCGCTTTCTTCTGGTTTCCACTCCAGTGTCAGAGATGTGCTTTCCTCTGGCCACATTACAGAGTTCTTATTTATAGCCACCCCCTTAGTCTCCAGCCCTGTCCATGTCTTGGGTTTCTCCAGAGCACTTATCTTCTAACTACTGTGTAATTGGCCAAGCTATGTTGCTTCATCTGACTCCCCTCACCCAAATGTCAGCCCCCTGAGGGCAGGGACTTTTATCCTTTTTTTTTTTGACTACTGTTCCCCAGAACCTAAAATAAGTGTCTGGCATATAGTATGTGCTCAAAAAATATTTGCTGAATAAATTTTAATCACAATTACCAGCTAAAGAGTGGCATATCTTGGTCAGTACAGATGGCATAATATTAACTACCATGTTCTAGGATGACAGTGATAATGACAATAATGAACATGTGTCTATGAAACGCTAATTCTTGGCTGGAAAGTCTGCCAAATGCCTTATGTGGACACACACACACACACACACACACACACACCCTTCAGAGAGCAGAAAGTGTTTCACTAGGGAGAAGCTATGATGAATTTATGTGCCCTAATGATGTCTTATTTTTGGTGCTCTAAATTGGTATATCATCATAAGAATAGCTGACATTTATTGAACACCAACTACCTGGCAACGACTCTGCCAAGCATTTGTATTATGATGTCTGTTCATTTTGAAAACAACTGTGTGAGGTTGAAACTATTCTCATCTCTCTTTTACAAACCTGTTGGTGGAGATTAAGAAGCCTGCCTGAGTGCTCTTAGACAAAGTGATGACACCAGGTGATGAAAGCAGACCAGAAGCCCAGCTTTTACCCCCATAGAACCCTTACGATGAGCCAGTCCCTGTGCTAAACACTCGACAGCATCTATCTAGTCCCTGAAAGAAGGACTAGAGGAGCTTCCAAAACAGCTCATGGGATGGCAGGACCCACATTCAACCCAGGGATGTCTATCTCAAAACAAACCTCACCTGTTCATGAGGCCTCCCTGGTCACCCTACTTAGTGTAGAAGTCCCCTCCATACACACACAGCCCTCTCATCTTTTAGTTTCTTCCAAGTGCTTGACTGACTTATTGTTTATTTTTAGCCTCCCTGCTATAATGAAAGTCCCATGAGGGCAAGAATTTAGGGCTGATTCTGAAGCATGCAGAACAGTGCTCAGTATACAGCAGGCACTCAATAATTTCTTTTCCCTGGTTCTAGTTGATGCTCTCTCCTAAGAAAATGTCCAAAGTTTCAGGCAGAAGCAATAATGCTTCAAGATAAGAGAGGCCCAGACAGCTCCTTGCTCCTTTGGGATTTGAATACCCTGCATGAAAGAAGGCAGTGGAAGGAAGCTATTCTTGTGTGTGTTCGGGCCCAGACCTGGAGCTGAGCACACAGTGTAAGCTGCATGAGTATAATTTCAAAGAAGATCCTGGGCCTGGGTTAGAAGTTTTGGGACCAAATGTCTAGATGGCCTCAGTGATTCTCATTAGAGGGTGATTTTGTGCCCACCCACACCCAGGACGCCTGGCAATGTCTGGAGGCATTTTTAGTTATCATAACTGGGATCTATTGGGTAAAGGCAAGGGGTGCTACTAAATATCCCACAATACACAGGACAGTCCCACAACAAAGAATTATCTGGCCCACAATGTCCATAGTGCCAAGGTTGAGAAATCCTGCTGTATACATCAGGATTCCTAGCGTGAGAGGAGATTTCTGCTTCCAAGTGTGGCGGGCATTTTCAGGGATCTCCTGAAGCCTCCGTGGAGGTGGAAGCCTGTCCTTTGCGAAGAGAACCCAGGCCATGCTGCTGGGATAATCACAGGTCTTGTTTTCAGAAAGCGATTGCCTCTCATCGCTGCAGGGATATTACATAAACTGCCAACCAATTCTCAGAAGCCCAGAAATAAATTGTACAGAACACAAAATGGCACTGTCTGAAAAAAGGTGATTTTTAAGTACAGCCTTGAAGTTGCGCCCTAGAACTTTCAAGCCAACTCTACCCTCAAGAGCTGGAGTGTGTGGAAGTCCAGTGAGCCACCCTGGGAGCGGCCCCAAGCCTGCATGCAATGGAGCCTGGGCTGGGGTCCCAGATGAAAGTCAGCTGTTATTCAGGAACTGCAGCCACTCCTGTAACGTGATACTGTGTCTGTGGTGATGGCTGTGTGATCCCAAATGTCTGAACGAATACCAGGAAATTAAGCTGATGTTAGGCATTTCCAAATATCTAAGTACTTGACATTTACGGGAAAAGGAGGCTAAATTGCATTTTCCATTAAATTTTGTGGTGCATAGTTTTTCTAGCTAACTAAAACAAAGTGGAAGTATTTGGAGTGATTTGCTGTATTTAGGACAATGTCCAGAATCCCCGTATATGAACACCCAAAAAACTAATAAATAAGACCGAGCTATAACAGAGCAATCGATCTGCAAGCCAGGGTGGGGCTGAGGTGGGGGTATCTCAATGAGATTAGATACCTACAACAGGTTGATGTGCCTCCTAAATTATTTAGGAATTTACATTTATATAAACTCTAGACTCAAATCTTAATTCTTCCTGTGCTGTTTCAAACTGTCAAATGTAAGGACATTCATGTTTGTATTTTATTTTGCCTTGTATGGTAAAGCAAGTGTTGTGTGTGGATCTGGCTGTTTTTATAAGGACTCTGTACCCTCCGCCATGCTGTGCTCTATTGGTGGCCATTCCAAGCCGCAGTGTTGGCTGATTGAAAAGGTCTCTACTTCCTCACTGCTCACTCCTCAAGCATCCCAGTGTGCGGTTTCACATTCCCGTCATTCTGATACCACCCCTTTGTGAGATCACCACTGTCTGACCTCTCTTCCTGTGAGAAGAGAAGAAAGGAGGAAGCCTGAGGTAGGGTTTGGCTCTCAGGAGGATCCTCAGGTGACAAAATGTGCGGGAAAATGGAATAGGATCCCTGAGGGAGGAAGAGCATTGCAGGGTAAAGAGGACAGAGTCCTGATGTTCTGTCTAAGAGAATGAGCAGTGAACCAGGATGGGATACACAGCAGATGATCTGGAAGTGTTAGGTGGATTTAGGATAGAAGTAGGTGCCTGGAACAAGGAGACTTTAATGGGTGTCTGTAGCTGAGCCCTTGGTGAAGACGGAGCTACTGGGCCCCAAGAACTTTTGCATCATTGGCTTATGATCCAATTCCTTCCTGCCTGCTTCTCATGTCCATTCATTCTGTGTTTGACATTGAAGAGCACTGCCTCTTTCCCAAGAAAATGCAGCAGACTGCTCACTGACTTGTTTCTTAATGCTTCTTTCTCTCCCTAATTTGTGGGCTGTCTTTCTTCTTCCCTTCTTCCCCTAAGAAAAATTGGTATTTTACTGCCTTCTTTCCTATGATTGTTTTCCTTAAAGATTATATTTGAAATCAAAAATCACCTCTGCAATTTCTCATCAGCATCAACTATGATAATTAATGGCTTTCAGGAAAACCAGTTTTGCATATCAAGCTACTTGCTGAATTATTATTACAAACTGGTATTCCACCATCAACTCAAGTTTAATATGTCCAAACCAAAGTAAATCACCATGCTCTATTTCAAAACATGCCCCCTCCTCTTAACTCTCAGATTTCTGTCCACCTTACCAAATTTTCTTAGTTGAAAGTAATTCACAGTTTAGTACCAGTTGGCAAGCGATTTTATAGTATGGCACAATAACAACATCAAAGAAAACTTATTCCTATGTTTTGATTCACTATTCACACTTTTGGAAATATAACCCAAAGAGTAAATACAAATTATAAAAAAATGCTACATACATAGAATTATTTTTGATATAGAGGTAGCAACTAACATGTTTAAAATTTGAGAAATCACTAAGTAAATACATGGGGAAATGTGTGCTAACATAAAAATAGAAAAGCAAGATAGACGTGTATTTATGATGATTAAAACAGAATATAATATGCATATAAAAGGATTAAAAACTCACTAAAATAATACTTATTGTTTGAAGGTGTGTGTCCACATTACTTTTTACTCTATGTTATTTAAACTGAATTACACCTATTTGAAAAGGAAACTTCTTCATCATCCTTGATCCCTCCAGCTCTTTTTTGTTTGGCTACCAATTTTACATGTTAACTCCTCACATATCAATTATATTCTTTATTTCCTTTTCATTTTTCCTGTCTCACCTTTGTTCAACCCCTGATGATATTGATTCACTGAATGATTTTGATTTTCATTCACTCCCAGGCTTTCTCCTTTCCCTTCTGTGTTGCTAGAGAGCCCAAAACAACATGTCCCAACCAGAGGGATATGTGGCATTGTTCTGATGAGGAAAACATTGGCAGAAACTGACTGTTAAATTCTAGAAGCACTTCCTCTTTTCTGAGGATGAAAGAGCATGAAGGTGACTGTCCACCTCCAAGGATGGTAGAAGAAACAGTTGACAGAGCCTGGGTTCCCGGCAGCATCATTGTGGAAGCTGCTTCTGACCCTCTTGTTCCAGGAGAAAAATAACCTTTTTGTTTTCTGTTACTTGCAGCCTAATGCATTGCCAACTAACATCTTGCCTCGCTGCCTCCCTGCTTGTAGCCTCACATCATTCACTTCAGCTTACACTTTTATAAGGGTGAAGGAAGAAAAGACCAGAAAATAGTACTAGATAAATAAACATTGGCAATAAAAGCAAAAAACAGCTGGCAGGCGAAAATAATGTGGAATACCAAAAACTACAAAAAACATGCAAAAAAAAAATTTTTTTTGAGATGGAGTCTTGCTCTGTTGCCCAGGATGGAGTGCAGTGGCATGATCTCAGCTCATTGCAACCTCCACCTCCCAGGTTCAAGCAATTCTCATGCCTCAGCCTCCCCAGTAATTGGGATTGCAGGTGTGCACCACCCCGCCTGGCTAATTTTTTTTTTTGGTATTTTTTTTTTTTTTTAGTAGAGATAGGATTTCACCATGTTGGCCAGACTGGTCTCTAACTGACCTCAAGTGATCTGCCCGCCTCAGCCTTCCAAAGTGTTGGGATTACAGGCATGCGCCACCATGCCTGGCCAAACAAATTTTTTAAAGAGCTGTGCAGGTCCATTTAGTAAAGGGCTAAAGAAATTCTGCACATCAATAGTGACTTAGGGCATCAGTATTAATACCACAGTACAGTGTAATAATGAAGTCTCCCCAAAATATGCATTCAGCTTTTGGTCTACAGTGGATACAATAGTGAGTGAAACATAAAAGACTCCCACTCTCATGGAGCTTGGAACAATTGAACTAGAAATAAAGTATATGAACAAGATAATTACATGAGTAAATAATTTAAAACTGTGCTATGAATTATCAAATTAAAGACTGGGTTTTATAAAGGAGAGCATGGCCCAATGCATGTACCAGTGGGGTAGGGGCAGTTAAGGAAGTCTTCCTTGGGAAACTGAAGTTTGAACTAGCTGGAGATAAACCTGCTCTGTTAGAAAAATGAACAGAGGAGGAGGAAGGAAGAGAGGAACAGCATTTGGGGAAGTTTACGACAGGTCCTGGGGCAAGGGGACAGATACTGAGATGAAGTACCTTAAAGAAGGTCAGATAGCTCACCCCTGTAAGTATATATTTGTTCCCACTCATCACGAAAAGATGAAATTGTGTTCATTGCATTCTGCTTCAGAAGAAATTAAAAGTATGCAATTGAGTTTCTAAACATTTCCACTTGGAAAAATAAAATCAAACTAGTTTATTGCAGAAAATAGTAACTATAATTTTGCATAAAGTCATTCTAGACATATTTTTAAGCATCTAGTAATTACCAGGAACTATGCTTTGGAGAGCTCAAATAAATAATGAAGGAACTGAAGTAAACAAACAATTCCAGTTAAGCATAATGAGCACTCTGATAGAGGGGTCATCAAAGGCTATGGGGACACTGAAAAAGCAAAAAATTAATTCTCTCAGGGTTGAATTGTCTTGAAAATTCATTTATGTTCAGTACATCATTGCCAAATGATACCAAACAAGTGAACTGTGACTGAATGTAAACATGAAACAAACCAGAAAATCTAGACTCTGACAAATCTCCAAAGGTAATAGAATTGTTTAATGGACTTAGAAATACACAAGCCTACCTCAAAAGCAATTCTGCGAATTAGACCACCCTCACCAGGCTTGGCCAGTCATTCAAATAACTAGATTTGAGGATAACTGAATTTCAGAATATGTATTTGAGATTCTTTTAAATGAAAGAAAACACTGAATTAGAACTGATTATAAACACAAGTCAGGTTCGAATATAAAGGTAGAAAGAGCCAATGTAAGTTTAATTTGTTCTTTTGTTAAGATACAAATAAAAGACTTATATCTTTAATAGTATGCACTACAATTAGCCTTTTCATTCATTGTAGTTTATTAGATTATCGATAAAACAAAAGCCAGAGACTTGGTTCTTTGCGCTGGTTCTGCCAATAAGCAGCTGTATGAAGACAGAGTCACATGATTTCTCTAATTCCCAGTCTCCTTATTATAAAAGGATAATTTCATTGGTAGTGTCTTATAATTCTAAAATTGCTACTCCAGAAAAATCATACACCACTATATTATTTTCACTGAATTGAATATTGGCTAACTGCAATTGTAAAAACTCAGGACACTACAAAGCCATTTCACCAATAATTTGCCAGGCCACAATACATCAGAATTTCTAAATGATACTTTCAATTTACCAAAGGTGACCTGGCAAGTATCTGATGTTGGGTAATTGTGAAGCTACATGAAACTTAATAGTGGCTCTAAAGCACAGTGAAGGATACATAGTCTCGCCGGGCGCGGTGGCTCACGCTTGTAATCCCAGCACTTTGGGAGGCCGAGGCGGGCGGATCACGAGGTCAGGAGATCGAGACCACGGTGAAACCCCGTCTCTACTAAAAATACAAAAAATTAGCCGGGCGTGGTGGCGGGCGCCTGTAGTCCCAGCTACTCGGAGAGGCTGAGGCAGGAGAATGGCGTGAACCCGGGAGGCGGAGCTTGCAGCGAGCCGAGATCGTGCCACTGCACTCCAGCCTGGGTGACAGAGCGAGACTCCGTCTCAAAAAAAAATAAAATAAAATAAAGGATACATAGTCTCATTAACTAGGAAACCATACTGAAAAGTTAGGTACAAAGCTTCCGATGAAATCTATACCATTTTCTTGGATACAGGAAAGAAACAAAAAAAAACCCAAATTTAACAAACATAATATCAAATTTCCTTGTATATTATTACGGGCATGAATGAAACTTGAGTATAGTATTTCTGTTGTAGAAGACATCTTTGCACATCTCAATCATTTTTACCTAAAGTGATTGACAAAGTTTCTGAAAGTAAATAAGTTCCAATATGTGTGCCAATGAGGAATCTGATAATTTTTAAAAAATGGATTTGGTTTTGTCACTAGATCAAAAAAGTGACACACTAATTAAATGCAGTGCTACATAATAATTCTAAGTGTAATTGCAGTATAATTTTTCTGACATGTATTTACAATTCATCTCCGTCATAATTATTATGCACAGATTATGTTACTTTGTTTTTCAAGTTCTCCAATATCTCCTTGAAGTGCAGGCTTTTCAAATATGTGATCATTTTAAAATATACGGTGCCTACAATACCTATCTTATCACAGGACCTCATTATATGAATAACAACAATACTAATATTTATGCTAATACCTAATGTTCTGGAAAGCCAACCTTATATTACTTTTCGGTTCATTTTATAAAAGCAGGAATGTTAGGGAAGGAGCATCGTTTTCTAACTTGTCTGTAAAACAAAAGTTTCTCCTATTCTTTACTATGCCATCTATCTCTTCTCTTACTAGTCACAGGTAGGCTTGTAAGTCCATTCAACATGACACAAAGGTTTTGACAAATGTGAGTGAGGTGCCTTTTGCAGTTTTTAATGGGAAGGAGGATCCATACCACACGTTTTCAAGGAAAATGGTCCCAGTCCTTCGAACCCAAGGAACCCTGGTGGACAAGCACAGCTGTGGGTCAGCTCACCTCTTTCCCTATCCAGACCTCATACCCTCTTTATAAGTGTCCTATTAATGATGTCATACAAGCAAATGCTACATTCTTTGACAAAAGTAAAACAAAATTATAATATATGGAATTACATATTTAACAGAAAGACGAAAAATAGTTACATGTAAAGATGTGTTGAGTTCTGTGATGGTTATTGTTATATATCCACTAGGTTGGATTATGGTGCCAAGTTGTTGGGTCAAATACCAGCTTAATATTGCTGTGAAGGTATTTTTAGATGCAATTAGCATTTATAATCCCTTGACTTTGAGCAGAGCAGATTACTCCCTACCCCATACTATGAGTGGGCCTCATCCAATCAGTTGAAGTCCTAAAGAGAAAAACAGGTTTCTTGAGGAAGAAGAAAGTCAGCTTCCAGACTGCAGCAGAAAAATTCTGCTGGAGTCTCCAGCCTTCAGACTGGAGACTGCAACATCAGCTCTGACCTGAATCTCCAGACTGCCAATTGCGCTGTAGATTTCAGACTTACCAGGCCTCACAATCACTCTCTCACACTCTCTCTTTATGTGTGTATGTGTATGTGCACATGCATATGTATATACATGTATGTGTGTATATAATATATATTTATGTGTTCTATTGTTTCTCTTTCTTCTGGAGAACCCTAATATTAATTTATTGAGAACATTAAATATAATAGCTATTCTTTTTGCAAAACACTTTTTTGTTCTATATATGACATTGATAGTCTGTGCCAATCCTTAGCAAGTTATTACAAATTTCATGTTTTTAATGTGATTTTAAGTTAATGATATCTGTCTGTCTTTCTCCTATGGGATATTACACACACAGAGTTCAGTCATTTTATATGCATATAGTAGCATAATTGTATATTTATATCATATAAATTTATTATATACATATTATATATATTTACATGTTATAATCTCATGTAATGATGACAAAAAAGTTTTAGAAGTATGATGTGTATTACAATATTTTCAACTGTAGGGCTTGTTTTAGGTCTGTTAAAACCTTACGAAGCAGTTCTTCTTAATAAATATTACTATCTTCCTATGGGAAAATACATTTAAAAATCCTTTTATAGGCAGCTAGTAAATGACAATGACTTTACTTTTAGATCAGAGTTATGTTCTTTAAAATTATAAATGGCACATTAAAAATAACATTTTTTAATCTAACAGATATCAAAAAATATTGAAATTACAAGTCTTAAATTGATTTTTAATTGCTCACAACAATTTTGATCTGGGCATCCTTCAGAAAGATAAGACCCTTTCATAGGTAGGCTGAGGACAGAGGGTACTTACTAACTGCAGAGTCGTAGGAGGTCGAGTTGTGCTCGCCTCTCATGAAGGGGTACGGAGACAGGTAAGCGTGTGTGCAGTTCTTGGACGGTGGCTGATTGGCTAGGAAGGAGAGCAAAACAATGGCACTTGTTATTGAAAAGCTCAGTAATGACTTATCCTTAATGGAACACAAATACAGAGCACAAGGGTTACACAAGCAAAATAAAACTATTGGTTCCATCAGCAAATTCAGAGAATTGTTGTGAGGAGGAAGGCCTTCTAGGAAACTCATGTCAAGATGCACAATGATACTTGGAAGGTGGATTCATCCAGAACATCTAGCTACATGACATAATTCAATGGAATAAATGCAAATGCCCTTTATATCACCTTATGATTTAAGGTACCACACTTGATCTTTTTTCACATACTCTCCAGTACCCAACAGTGTCTAGCACACAGTAGGGAATAAAAAATAACTGTTTTAAAAATCTAATAAACTTAGGTTTAACCTTGATTAGTTCAAATTAATAAAAAAATTCTTCTCTATCCATTTTATTTTAGGGAAGAATGCAAATGATAAGTTATGCAATAATTCAAATAAATTTTTAATATTTGAAAACATCACAAGAAGGCACTTTTATGTTGTCTGAAAACTTAAAATTTTTATATGTACACTTTAAGGTGGACTGAAATATCGAAATATTCTTTCTTTCTCTAAGTCCTTGGCAAAATCTTCCTCTTGCACAGTCTGACTTACTTCCCTTTACCAAAGTCTAAATCATTTCCACTGGCAAGTTGTATGCTTATTCTCCTGCCCCCAAACCCACTGTAAGATAGTCTATCAGGTACTTGCCTCAAAAGGCTGCTTCATCACTACTTTGTTCCTTATATATGCCAACTTACCACCAGCTTGCTTAAGTCTTCAGGGACCTCCTATTTTTATTAAATATTCCATAATCCTGACTATTATGTAAATACCATACTTTGATTTTTGATAAGGTGACTAATAATTTCAATTCTCAATAAGCTTTAGGCTAATAAACAGCCCTTTCATTGTTGAATACAATGAAATAAGTGCTAGTTATTTTTGATAAATTGATTTTCAAAGATTAATTCAATATAAAGAATAGAGTTGAACGAATGCATTATAGTTTTTAAAAGTTATGCTACCTTAAAAAAGAACTTTAAAGTTTCAATGAGAACACAAACATCAAAAGCAAGGCATTTCTTGATAGTGCCAACAAACTTGGTTAAAGCTCAAATAATATAAGCTTTCATCTGCCATGGCTGGTAATTAAGTTTCATTTTTTTTTAAAAAAAAGATACTGTTAACTTTGAAGTTATGAATATAAAATAATACATCTCTATTTATGGATTTTTACATTTGAGATTTCAAGGGCTGATAGCAAAAAAATCTTATTTATTTGCAACATAGTATTCACAGACACTCGAAAAAATGCTATAGACAATACCTGTTCTGTTTGTTAGAGTTAGTGTATTCTAAACAGGAGCAGTGAAACAATGGATAATTCAGTTTTGCCACAAATATTCAGACTCCTGTTTTATGCTAAAAGATAAAATAATTATTCCTATAGCCATGTCTACTTACTGAAAAGGACTCTCTACATGATGAACCTTTTAGACATCTGAGATTTTGTAACTCACAATCCAGTCTGCTAGAAGTGACATACACTATGTAAGAAACTGTTCATTTTTATTTTACAGACAAGAGGGAAAATAAAGCTAAATTGTACTTACTGTACCAGAACTTCCAAATATTGGAGTCATTCTCTTCCACAATCCCATTAAACCAACACCTCCAGAAGAACCCTTCATGGTGAAAAGTGACGTTCTCTATCTGCACAGAACAAAATGAAGTAACTTGCCATCAATACAAGAAATATAATCAAAATCATTACAGCCAGTAAATTTTTAAGGACATGTATTTTATCCCAAATAACGAAGCTCAGTAGCTTTCTACATATCTCTTCTATGAAGAAATAGACACTCCACTACTATTCTCTGATTTCAAGAACATACATAAGGCTATCTTCATAACTACCATGTGCATCACTATTTTGAAGAAGAGACTCACATTCTGTTCACCTGAACATCTCCCCACTTCAGTTGCGAGAAGCCAATAATCCGATCCAAAAGCCACCAAAAAGAGTAACACCCCCAAAGCACCAAAGAGAGCTCCAAAGAAGATAGCAATATTTAGTCTCATTTTCAATTCACTGGTTTCCTTTTAAATAAAATACGAAATTTTAAAATGGTAAGACACCTAGTTTCTCATAAACAACAGCAAAAAAAAAAAAAAAGAAGAAAAGAAGAATATTTTTGAGTTGGCAGAATCTTCTTGAGAAGGCTGTCCTAGCTCATGTTGTGGTGGCTTCTCGCTCACGCCCCACCGGCAGATTCACATTCCCTTTGCTCTCCCCTGGAGGGACTCCAGCCCAGCAGCTGAGAATTGCTGGCTATTTTAAGATAGTGATTGAGGAGCTGTCTTTCTCCCATGGGGATCAAAAAATAGCTGACCTTCTCTTGACTATAGAGAGAAGTATCAGGAGCTGGCCCAGATTATCATTACTGCTGTTGGGTAATCCACAGAAGTAGAAAGAAGATGGAATGGCTATGAAATCATTGAAAGCATTGGCCCCAAATCTTAAGTGTCTGAACAACCTCCTCTTAGTCTAGAATGCCCATTACAATCCCAAAGACACTTAAGACTCTCTTTGAAGATATATAAATCACAGATATAAAGAACCACAAAGACCGATCTTGAATACAATTGAAGTTGTAATTAACTTAATTCCTTTTGGACTTTTTTTGCGGTAGAAAATACATTTTTGGTCAAATAGTCTAACATAATACAGTACAGTTCACGTTTATAATCTAAACATTCAGATGTACACTTAAAAGGTCAAGAATGTTCATGGTAACGTGATTCTTGAAAGTATAAAGAAGAGCTTTTATGCAGCATATACTAGTGACATAAAAACAACACTTTCTGCAGCAGCCTCAGGAGTCTTATACAAGTTATTCCAAATAATCATCCCCAAAGTGGACTGATGAAAAAAGTCTCAAAAATGTATTATTTCCTGAATTAAGATGAAATAGCCCGATCTACTTCTTTTTCCTTCAATTTAAAATATCTAACTTTCTCAAAATATGAATCACACTTAATACTCACACAGACCACCTAATAGCAATGAATCTACATTTTCTTCGAGCCTTAACTCTTTACAGCTTATTTGTTTGTTTTGCTTTTATGTCTGATACACCAGAGGAGAGTATTTTTCTAAGTATTTGTGTGCATTTAAAATCTTGCACCGTTCCTTTGGTTATTGTTTTTATATTCTCAACAATAATCTGGACCACTTAATCTTCCAAGGGGGCATCTCAACTCTACCAGCTTTCTTCACTCCTTCTTTTTTGTGGCATGGGATAGATCCTTACAATGGATTTTGTGAGAACAAAAAGATCCTCAGTAAAGATGAAGGGCCCTGTTAGGCTGTAGCTATATGCAATCGGAGGTATTCAAAAGCTATGAATAAGGCCGTGCGCGGTGGCTCACGCCTGTAATCCCAACACTTTGGGAGGCCAAGGCAGGTGGAGGTCAGGAGCCTGGCCAACATGGTGAAACCCCACGTCTACTAAAAATACAAAAAATTAGCTGGGCATGGTGGCGGGCCCCTGTAATCTCAGCTAGTCAGGAGGCTGAGACAGAAGAAATGCTTGAACCTGGGAGGTTGAGGATGCAGTGAGCCGAGATCGTGCCATTGCACTCCAGCCTGGGCAACAAGAGCAAAACTCTCAAAAAAAAAAAAAAAAAGAAAAACATGAATAGAATTCTAAGCCATATAGAATGTTACACAATCATTAAGGATTAGATTTAAGTTAAGGGTTCATCTGAGCTGATCCCTCATCAAATGCTTAAATATTTTTTATAAGACTTGCCACACCATCAAGCTATGACATTTCTAGCCTGTGGCATTTAAGGACATCAGCAACAGCCATAACAGCTCTGCCTGATTTTCTGCCAAAACCTGCATCCTAGGAGTTTCCAGATACTTCTTCTATTCTGTCCTTTGAGATTGTGAAGCACAAGTTTCAATCCTCTGTCTGTGACAGAACCTTCTGATATTTTGAAGACAGCCATCACCCATGCCTCATCAATCACAGTCCTCCCCTACCCCTATATAGAAGTCTAAGCTATATTTTTCTAAGCCAAAACTCTATTCCTTTAAACGCCCTTGAGATTGGTACAACTCCAAACCTCCTCCTCTCTGTTCTGGTTCTTTCCTACAATCCTCAAGTGCTCGATTGAAGTGAGACATAGTAAAATATTCTGGGTATATTCTAACAGCTTAACACTACTGCTGTTCTTATCTGGACGCTGTGCTAAGAGTAATAATGGCCTCACAACAATGTTCATGCTGTAATCCTAATCTATGAATATGTTATTTTACATGGCAATATCCTGGATCACACAAGTGGTCCCAATCTTATTACAGCAAACCTTACATGAAAACCCAGGAACCTGTCCTAGCAGAGTGGCCAGAGAGAGAAAGGTGACCATAGCAAAAGGGTCAGACAGTTGCTGGTTTGAAGACAGAGGAAGGGGACCACAAGCCAAGGAATATAGAGAGCATCTAGAAGCAGGAAGAGGAAAGAAAACAGATTCTCCCCTTGAGCCTTCAGGAAGGAACGCAGCCCTGTCCACAAATTTGAGCTCAGTGAGATCCCTGTGGAATTTCTGACCTCTGGAACTGTAGGATAGCAAATCTGTGTTGTTTTAAGCCATTAATTTTGGGATAATTTGTTATAGTAACAATATAAACAATACAGATGCTATTCTATAATTAATGCAATATTAGAGCAAATTAAGTTTTCTGCAGGGGAGGGGAATACATCTTCAGGAAATGCTTATTGTGGATTTTTGAGAGTCCAGGCATTTTTATTGAGGTTACAATATATAGGCCCTGACTTTGAGGAGTTCATGAGATAGTGGGAAAAAAAAAAGAAAAGATTTGTTAGAACAAAATACATGGAGGTTTAATAATGAGCTCTGGTCATCCTGTAAACGTTTTACTGCTCCCCCACACGCCCCCTCCATGGATTAGTGTGGTTGTGGTTGCTGTGGTTGTACAGTTGTGGTTGTAGGTGACAGTGTTGTCGTTTGGAAAGAAAGAGAAATCTGTTGGATAGGAAGATTTTATTTATCTTATTTATATTTCAATGGTTTATGGTTGAAATTCCATGCATTAATACTAAATCTTTAACACATGCATACACTATAGTAGATTTTTTTTAATTAGGGGAAAAGAGTATAAGACTTTGTTGTTACTATTTATCATAATTTTGGTCTTTGTCAGAGAAAAGGATAATCTTTCTGGACTAGTTTCATCAATGAATAACATTTTCTCACCATTTTTGGTTTATCCAAAAATATATAAACATCACCATAAAAATGTTGCTAATGTTTACAGGACAGGGCAGAGCCTGGATAAATGCCATGAAAGACCACTCTCTATGGGGGCATTGCCTCAGGAACTAGGTATGTGTATTCAATATATTAAAGCAGCCATTAATTTTATTAACTTCAGAATTTCCAACCTTTCTTATGTGTGCATCTATTGAGAAAAATAGAATACTTTTGCTATCATAAAACTGAGCCATTTTAGCTTGATAATTCTCAATGCTTAGCATAGGACTTGGCACACAACAGGCACTGAAATAAAATAGAATCAATTTGTGTTAGGAATCTTGGCTGAGATGCAAATACATGACCTCCTGAGCAATCCAACTGGCAATCTACCCCCGAAAGAAACAGTGCTGATCTGGCCCAGCTTGGTCCTTGTTAAGTTCTGGAGAGCTGGATTTTAGCAGGTGCATGTTTCCTGTACAGATGTTTTCAAGCCATCTTTTAACAAATCCTTATTAGACTTTTGCTAATAAAGACATGAAATGGAGCTTACCATGGAGGAGGTAAAGGGTGTCTTTCTTCTTCAGAAAATTAGATATTTGCCTGTCACTTGAAACTCTTCTAGTTTTCCATGATTCCTAAAGAATTTTAATAGCCATTCAGTGTTGCTTCCCCAAGTAATCTCAGAAGCCTAAGAAAATGTCCATGCACTAGGAAGGCTGTTAAGCAGCTGTGGTGTTCTTCACAAATTCACAAATTGAGACATAAGTTTTCTCTTCCCTTTCTCTCTCTTTTCTAATGAAAGGCCAGGAAAAGGGACCTTTCAATAGAAAGGGCTGGTTAAGCCTCAACCTCAACTCCTAATAATCCTATAATAAAACGGCTCCATTGCTAGTCTATGTATCTATTACTTATGGGAATATTGACTCTTTACATTGGTAAGGTTATCACACTGAGTGATATGGTTTGGACTTGTGTCCCCACCCAAATCTCATGTCAAATTGGAAGAGGGACCTGGTGGGAACTGATTGGATTATGGGGATGGATTTCCCCCTTGCTGCTGTCATGATAGTGAGTGAGTTCTCATGAGATCTGATGGTTTAAGTGTGTAGCACTTCCCACTTCACTCTCTTTTTCCTGCCACCTTGTGAAGAAGATGCTTGCTTCCTCTTTGCCTTCCGCCATGATTGTAAGTTTCCTGAGGCTTCCCAGTCATGTTTCCTGTTAAGCCTGCAGAACTGTGAGTCAATTAAACCTTTTTTCTTCATAAATTACCCAGTCTCTGGTAGTTCAGTTCTTTATAGCAGCATGAGAACAGAATAAAACACTGAGTCATTAGGTCCACACGAATAAGCATGATGTCTCAGGATCAATACTGTAGGAGAAGTTGATTGTCAAAAATGTAAACTGAGGTGCCTAATAGTAGCTAATATGCATAAGATTCTACCAAGTGGCAGGCACCATGATGAGTACTCCAATACCTTGAATACAGGTAAGTCTTCAGTAGGCAGAATATGAAACAACAAGTGTCTCTGTGGGCATCCACTCTCTTGGGCAGGAATTTCATCTTCTGAAGGTCTTCATGGTTGTAGGAGTTAAAGATCTTCTCTGTGACATGAAGAAGGACAGAGGTAAGCAAAGAGGGATCTTCATGGGCTCCCACTACTAAAGGCAACTCACAATAATTTATGGGTAATGCCTCTATGTTAATTTCCTAAATGTTAAATGTTTGTTTAAGACTTTCAGCCTGTCCTCCCTGTGCTCCCAAGTCTAAATGAGGAGGCAATGTGGCTGAATGGGGACTGCGGAGTGATCGTCCAAGAGAAGATGAGCCTGGGGAAAAGAATAGGAACTGCCGGTAGGAGGTTCTGCTCCCCATGTAGATACTCTACTCTCCCTCCTTGCCAATCTTAAGAATAGGATTTTGGTTGGGCCCGGTGGCTCACGCCTGTAATCCCAGCACTTTGGGAGGCTGAGGCAGGTAGATCACGAGGTCAGGAGTTCAGGACCAGCCTGGCCAAGATGGTGAAACCCCGTCTCTACTAAAAATACAAAAATTAGCAGGCGTGGTGGCAGGTGCCTGTAATCCCACCTACTTGAGAGGCTGAGGCAGAGAATTGCTTCAACCCCAGAGGCGGAGGTTACAGTGAGCTGAGATCATGCCACTGCACTCCAGCCTGGGCTACAGAGTGAGATTCCATCTCAAAAAAAAAAAGGAAAAAAGAATGGGATTTTGCTTAATTAAGAAGAATTGGAGTTTCCTTTCATTAATGAGTGATCTTGAACCAATGGCTCAACTCTCTGAGCTTCCGTTTGTTTGTTTTTTCCTGAGACGGAGTCTCTCGCTCTGTTGTCCAGACTAGAGTGCAGTGGCAGGATCTCAGGTCACTGCAACTGCCTCCTAGGTTCAAGTGATTCTCCCACCTCACCTTCCCAAGCAGCTGGCACTACAGGCATGCATCACCACACTTGGCTAATTTTTTATGTTTTTAGTAGAGATGGGGCTTCACCATATTGGCCAGACCGGTCTCCAACTCCTGACCTCAAGTGATCCACCCACCTCAGCCTCCCAAAGTGCTGGGATTACAGGCGTGAGCCACCACACCCGGCAGGTTTCTGTTTTTTAATATGGAAAATGGGAACACTGCTTCAGAGGATTATTAGGGGTACTTGGTAAGATGACGTGTGTCAAATGAGCTGGTGTTTCTACGTACTAGCTTTATACTCCACTTTAGGTGGAGATCACATTTCTGACAAAGAAATTAAAAAACAAATAATAAAACAAAATTAAAAAGCAAAAAACACAATAAAATAAAACTCCCTTTGCTAGCACTGCAAATCTGATTTAAATCTATTTCACCAAACCAGACTAATTTCTCACCAGGTGTTCCCAGTGCTCCCACACCAATACACACACATCATCCTTCCTCTTGGAGCACCAGTAGCTCCTCAAATCTTTGCTTGTTCCCCATCTGATCAGAATGCCTTTCTCTTCCATCTACCTGATGACCTCTTCATTAGTTCCTTCAATAAATATTTACCAAGTGCCTACTATGAACTACATGTTCTTTAAGTGTTAACAGCAACACTCTGCAAGGAGACTCACATAACTCATACGAGTTTTCATATGTGTTTAATTACACTCTCCCTTTCCTAGACAGTTTTTAGAATCCACATGTTGTGGAACAAATTGAGTCAATAAATGTTTTTTTCAACAATCAAATCTGTTTAATAATGATGAGCAAATGAAGAAAACCCCATATACAATTTGCCCCCTTATTCTTAATGATGTTACTGGTGACACTGACCCCTACAAAGAGCATCCCCTTACGAAGGTCAGAGGGAAATGCCTGAGTGCTAAATACAAGCTGAATTTCTGAGCACTACTGTTATTTTTCATCTTAAAGACACTATAAATCTTGATTCATTTGACAAATATTTGTAATATCAAGCATATATCACTTGCCTGCTCCAAGACATATCATGCTGTGCCCTGGGTGGATACAGTGACTAGAATGTGCTCTCTGGCCTCAGTGAGGTAATACTCTCATGTAACTGACAGTGCTTCTCTCTTCACTTTGGTACCTGGTAAGATCAGAGGCTAAGTACAAACGGTGATGTGCTAGCTTTGCCCCTGCCTTCCCTAATTTCCTTCCTGTGCGCCTCACATTTTTGCATGTGTCTATATGCATTGCTTGGAATACTTTTGCGAACAAGGAAAGGACTCAACAAATAAAACAAATCAACAAAGTCAATTTGTAAAATCAGATATCTGAACGAATAACGTGTCTGGCTAAGAACACTGGTATGGTTCTTCCATTTGAAAAGCTCTGTGACCTCATTGGTTATCCTCCTTTTTTTCCCTCTTATCCTGTTTATTTCAGTCATAACTTCATTTGGAGATTCTTCAAGCTTCCTGGAAATAATATTTCTTTTAGGGTCTCTATTCACTTGGAGAAATTGCAGTGAAAATGTTCTAAATTTCTTAAATTACAAAATTAAAAAGCAATCTGTTAAAATCTAGAGTCCACTAAGATTAATAACGTTCCATTATGGTAAATTCTACCTTTGGTTTTCACAAGTTAAATAAAACTGGATAAGCAACAGCTGGATGACTATAAGCAACAGAAGGCTTTGCCTGCTTTGATTCAGTATCTTTTTACTTAACTTTTTAGTTAACTTGTTTTTATTTTCAGTAGGTACACTGACACTCAGCAGAAATCTCAAGTCACATGTTTAAGTGATCATGAGCAAAACATTCTTTTTTCTATAGTCAAAATTTCTAATCCTAATGTTGCATTATTCTTAATTAGCTCAAAATATCTAATGAAATGATTTAAATATTCCCAAAACAAAATTAATCGTCTAGTTTAAAAACACAAGCATGCCATTGCTCAACACCCAACGATGCTGAACAAATTTTTAAACGAATGCAGAAATCAAACTCCCATAGCATCTACACACTGCGAATCCATGTTCTAGAAAACTGGAATGGTTTACCAAACAATGTTCTGACATCTTTTTTGGAGATTTTAGTGTAGATTCTTTTTTCATGTGATAGTATGTTGTAGGTCTACAATACCTCATCTGCCACCCTAATATCCAAAAGTCTCTGAAAACCCAAAGCTTTTGGCAAAGCAGATCTGATCAACATGAGGCCATATAGCATGGATTCTCATATATTTTATGGCATAAATATGAATGTGTTTGATTTATTTCAAGGTTCCCCAGGTTCCATGAGTCGGTGTTACGTAATGCACAGTATATGTATCGTGTTACTTTTCTAAAATCCCCAAAATTCTGAGTTCTAAACACATCTGGCCCAAAGGATTATACATAAGGGATTGTGGCCCATCATCCTAGACACAGGAAAGTAAACTGAGAGATGACCCGAAGAACAATTGCTTCCTTATGATCATTATTGAAACAGATTTTTACTGCCTGTGAGCCACATGTGTCTGTGATTCTACTGACCCTTTAATCTTAGTTTTGTATTATGGTTCGTGATTCTTGTGTGACATCCTCTCCGCTACCTCCCTTACCCATCAATATAAAATACGGCCATATTGTAAGCATTTTGAGGGATTATTCACAGGTTTTCTAGTCTTACACATAGTACAAGAACAACAAATAAACTATATAGGACAATAAGTGGTTCGGTTTTTGTTTAGTGTTGCATCTCTTACACCTAGCACAATGCTGTAAGGTAGGTGCTCAGTAAAAATTTAGCTGTTCATCTTACTGAGCTTAATTAAATTGGTTTGAACACTGCCACCTGCTGGCCATAGGCAAACTTTGCATTCCACGGTACATGATTGTCAATTGTTGGGAAACTTTATCAAAAATGCAGAACTGGCTGAGTATGATGGTTTACATCTGTAATCCAAGCACTTTGGGAGGCTGTGGAAGGAGGATCTTTTGAACCCAGGAGTTATAGACCAGCCTGGGCAACACAGCAAGACCTGATCTCAATTTAAGAAAAATAAAATAAAAATATATATAGTAGAACAATGACTTATTAGTTTCATATTATTTGATGCCGAATAGCCTTAACTAAGATGGTTTCATCTAAGCATGTAGACCCCAATGACTAGTTTACACTGAACATGACTACAGCAAGATCCACAAGCTCATTCACCTCATTAATTTAGCAGTTTATGCTCATTTAAATTGAGAGTTACCTATACAAGTAATTCACACCAAGGGAGTTATATAACAAAAATATCCTTCCCTCTGCAAAAGGATTTGCTACCTAGCTCCAGGCTCTATTTCATAAAGGATTCTATTAGTGCATTTAAGTATAGTAACTGTTGAAGGGGGGGGGGACTTAAAACTCATTTGTTAAAATCCTGCCTTCAAATGCAGTAAGTACACGGTGAAACATTTCATAAACAAAACTGGGGACCAAAGAGGGAAATCATTTAATATAGAATTTGAGGGATTTTAGAAATCAAAATGATGTGACTTACAGGGATAGATCTATTTTATAAACAAATATACATTTTAAACTATTGTAATTTCAATGTAATTTCCTCATTCATTGGTTTAGAGTTAAAATAATTCATTCTAAGGTTGCATATTACACTTCATAAGCTAGAAGCTGTGTGAATGAAAAGGTGCTCCCCTTCTGTCCTTCAGTTATAAAAGTGCTCTGCACATTTCTTACATGCAATGACTTGAGTCTTAATTCAGAGAAAGAAATTCTGATCTATCCTTGTCTCTGGGGTATGTTACTAGTTCCTGCTTTATCAGGAAACATGTAATGGACTTGCAAACTCCTTTCCAACTGACTTTCCAGAGGAGGTGCTTGTAAGAGGCTCTAATGACCCAGCAAGTTCAGGTCATATGGCCCAAAGGAAAGACAAACTAATCAGTGAGAAAGTGAGCGAAATGCAAGGAGACACGTTGGTGTAACCAGAGTGCCACCATGTCTCCAAGAGGAAACAGCCCTTGGTGTTGCATCACTGTAAAATAGTCAGAAGTGGTCCAGGCAGAGGCCATTGTCCCAGGCCTGCTGAAGGTGCTGCCACAGGTTCTACATAGACGGCTCCACAGCCCTCTCCTCATGTTCTGCTCAGCCAGGTCCTTTAAATTCTGCTTAATTATTATACACATGTGGTATGGGGTAAGCACTTAAAAATTAGAGCATATCAGGATACCCAAATGACACAACAGCTAAATAACAAAAATGTCAAAGGTAACAAATAACAATGCCCAACACTTAGGTAGCTCTCACACTGTCTCCAGCTCTGTTTTAAGTGCTTGATGTTTGTCAGCTCTTTTGCTCTCCACAATCATCCACTGCAATAAGCATCAGGATTGCCCTCATTTTATTGATGAGGAAATTGAAACAACTCTGAATCTCTTTATGGCAGGGCTTTTTGGCCTAAGCACTGTGTATGGACTAAATCCTGTCCCTCTAAAATTCGTATGTTGCCCTAATCCCCGTGGGACTGTATTTGGAGATAGAACCTATAAGTGGGCAATTATGGTTAAATGAGATCAAAAGGGTGGGCTCTGATCTGGCGAGACTAGTATCCTCATAAGAAGAGGCTGGGCACAGTGACTCACATCTGTCATCCCAGCACTTTGGGAAGCCAGGGTACGAGGATCTCTTGAGGCCAGGAGTTCAAGACCAGCTTGGGCAACATAATGAAACCCCCATCTCTACAAAAAATTTAAAAATTAGCCAGGCATGGTGACATGCACCTCTAGCCCTAGATACTTGGGATGCTAAGGCAGGAGGATCGCTTGAGCCCTCAGGGGTTCAAGGTGACAGTGAGTTCTAGCCTGGGCAACAGAGTGAGACCCTGTCTCTAAAAAGAAAGAAAGAAAAAGGACATAATGATACAGGAGTTAAGAAGAAGTTATGTAGCAGATAGTGAGGGTAGAAAAGTCCTTGGTAAGGTTTTCCTTTTAATGAAAAGCAGCCCCAAAATCATTTTCTTTGCTAACAAAGAGTAGCCTGTAGAATCAAGCTGCAGACATAGAACGGCAGGCTGGAAGCTTGGATGGGTGAAGGCCAGCAGCTGTGCCAATAGGAAAGGGCCACCTAGGACTATGCATGTTCAAAATGGCGGCTCCATCTTTCCTTCTCCTTTCCAACCACATTTGCAGTAGGCAGCAGATGACGCAGCCCAGGCCAAGTGGAAAGCTCATTTGCAGAATAAGAAAAGGGTGGGGTGACCAGCTTCCTCATGCACTATGTAAACGCCATACCTGGTCCAATCAATCTGTGTGCCCTATGTCAATCAGACACCGCCTCCTCAAGCCTGTCTATAACATCCGGTGAACTCTGCAGTGGGCCGGAAGACCCACTTGGGCAATCCTCTCTCTCACGAGAGAGAGCTATTCTCCTTTCTCTTTCTTGCGCCTATTAAACCTCTGCTCCTAAACTCACTCTTTGTGTGTCCATGTCCTTAACTTTCTTGGCATTAGGCAATGAACCTTGGGTATTACCTCAGACAACAACGTGGCTTCAAAACCAGAGAAATCTCTCTCTGAGCATGCAGTGAAGCAGCTAAATGAGGCCACAGCAAGAAGGCAGCTATATGCAACCCAGCAGGGCAGGCCTTACCAGAAACCAACCCTGCTTGCACCTTGATCTGGACTTCCAGCTTTCAGAACTATGAGAAAATGTTTTTAAGCCACCTAGTCTGTGGTATTTTGTTGTGGCAGTCCTAGCGGACTCATACAGCACTGTGAACACAGTGGGTGGGTAAAAGGCCAATCACACCTCACCCAGGTTGGGACAATAAAAAATATATGCAGAGGTTGCCAAATGTCCCCTTGGAAACCACTGTTCTATGGAATCATCACAAAACTGATTTCTGCAGAGTCTGAGAGAGAATGAGCTGAAGTGACACTCATCCCAGTAGCAGACTCCAAATGTGTTCAAGTTCTTATTCATTCCCCCATTGAATACCCGGAAAGACCTTCATAAGGTTTTGACTGTCTGACATTTGGAAGAATGCCCTATTATGGCAAATCAGGGAGATGGACAAAAGGAGGGAATAAAAGATGATTATGGGAAGGTGTACGTTTGCTTCAAGGAAGACTCAGATGGCAGAATTTCCTTAGGACAGAAGCAACATTGGCAAAAAACAGGTATAGGAATAATGGTCATACTTACAACCATGGGAGGCACATACAAGTTGGTCTGTTTCAGTTTTCAAATCTCATACATTATACAATGATAAAGTTCTGGGAAGGTCTAGCAAAACTTCTATTATGCCACTTTTTTTTAAACACTGAATTTTTAAAATTTGATAGCAGAAATGCTTAATATGCTTTCACTAGCAGACCAATAAGCAGAAAGCAACTGCATCAGAGTTCAAACCAGAAAATGAAACATTGTGGAAGCGAAAGTGAATCTGTGCAAGTAGCATACTACTTAAGCAAAAAAATGTTTTTTTCATTACTGAGATATTAGGCAGCCATCTTTTCCTGCTTCATTTTTTTAAAAAAATCATTTATTTATTATAAATTAATTAATGATCTCCAGATAGAAAACTGAAAAATATGCAAAGAAAGAAAACAAAGGGTAATCTCACCACCTAGACGTAATCACCGGAAACATTTTGAGGTATGTTTTTCATTCCTTGTATTATTCATATAAACATACATCTAATTTTTTTTGTATAGGATAGAAGCAAATATTTGTATTTTTTACATAAAAATTATAATTAATTTTGAAATTTTACAGAGGCAGTTTGTGTTTGAAACTTTATATTGTCATGCAAAGGGAAAATGATCTTTTCTTGAACATGATGAAATTAATTCCATGTGAAATATGTACAGGTATATCTATTAATGCTCTTTGGTACATAATTATGTATATGTTTCCAAATTGTTTCACAACAGATGATTGGTTCAAAGTTTTCTCTAAGGCACCTTTATTAAGCTATAACTAATATACCATAAAATTATCTTGATCAAAGTATAGAAGTCAATGATTTTTAGTATATTTACAGAGTTTTGTGCCCATCACGATAATCTACTTTCAGAACGTTTTCATCTTTCCCACTAAGAAATTGCCTATTTGCAGTCACTCCTCATTCCCAATTCACCCTCAGCCCCGGGCAACCACTAATCTACCTTCTGTTTCTATATATTTGCCTATTCCATGTATTTCATCTAAATAGAATATATAGAGGACACTCAATATGTGGTCTTTTATGATGAGCTTCTTTCAGTTAGCATACTATTTTCCCCAGTTCATCCACATTGTAGAATGTGTCAATAATTCATTTCTTATTACTATCTAATATTTTACTGTTTTATATGCTACTAATATTATTAGAAATAATATTATATTTTTAAAGCTAAAGTGTTCTTCTTCTACTTTTTAGAAAATAGGTTCAGGATTTTACATTGTAAACCAAAGTGAGATAAGTAAGAATATAAAATATGTCCAATTTTAGGGTACTAAATCTGTCTCTTTAAAATGCATAAATCCAAGAATCTGGTCCATTTATTGTGAGAAATCCCTCCAGCAATCTTGGATCTGTGTCATACATTATTTATTTTAGAGTTTTCCTTGAACTTGCAGATGGCTTGAAATAACATTCTTCTTTTCCAGAGCTCTAAGAGTGGTGGAGAATCAAAGCTTTGATAACTGGGGAAATAATTTAAGAACAATCTTAATGAAAGAGTAAAAAGAGGGCTGAGTTAGAATTAATGTAAATTTTTCTCAGATAATGTCATTTTCATGTTATCAGCTTAATTTGAGAACTCAGAATAAAAAAGAAAAGACAAAAGAGAAAAAGACAAGAAGAAAATACCCTTTTAACTTAGGAGGTCACAGCACTTATAATAGTAATGCTTCTTTCTTGACATTGCTAAAATCTTACGTCAGGAAAACTGAGGTGAAATGCAATTAAGGACTCTGCTTTGTTTATTTTAGTCATAGTTAAATCCAGCCTAGACTAACAAATAGAATTCAAGCAATTAACAAAAGATAACTTTAGTAAAGTGCCTAGCATAGGACCCACCACATTGCAGATAATCTATTAAAAAGTTATTTTGTGCCCTTTCTCATTCTAACCTGAGTATGTCTAAATTCTCTTTAGATCAAAACATATGCTTTATCAAATTGATTTAGAATTATACATAGGACAGAGCAACAGGTTAGGAACAGTAGGACCAATGACAGCAGCAGTGAGAGGGCCACTCACAGGACTAGATAGACCCAGAGTCAAGAGAACCAGCTGATCAAGGGCATTTCATTGCGGGGCAGATGAACTGTCTGTGGCAGACTATCAGTGTCCATGGATTTCCCATTTTCCTTGGCATTAGATCGGAGCTGCCCTTCTGGATTTTGGTTGTTTGTGCCTACACGGAAAGTTACTTTCAATCCAAGGATTTCAAGAATGAATGGGGCTTACCCATCTCTCACTTTACCTCTGAAGGCAACCTTGAAGATAGGAGAGCTATGAAATGGAAGAGGCATGGGTCTCTAAGTCGCCATAGGGAAAAAAGCTACCTAGGGGAGTTGCCTGACCTTCGTAGTGTTATATGAGCAAGAAAAAGAAAAACACAACAACAACTTTCTGTCTTAAGTCACTGAGGTTTTAGGGGTTGATTTGTAAGGACAGCAGAGGAGCTAGCCTATTCTGACAAGTGCATTTTCCATCTCAAAAGCTCTTGAAGATTCATATTATTCGAACAAAGAATAGTTACTGAAATTCCTAATAATGGCCGTGTCAGATATTTAAGATGTTTAAAACCACCAGAACTCTGTCACAGCCAAATCTGTCTATACAAGACCCTCTGGACTCACTTAGCAGCCTCTCTAGTTCTCTCTCATTTTATTCTTTCAAGGATCCTGTTTTGTTTTGCTTTATTTTCCCATGGGCTGTACATTTCATGGTTACATGACATCTCAACTAAACATAGGAAGACCACTTTTCTACCTACTATATACCTACCTGACTAACTACTGTGCAGAGGCTCCTGTTATCATGACCTCTGTCACCATATTCAACAATTTGGATGTCAGTATCATCCTGGACTAGACATGAGTTTAATACGCATGTTCCTTGCTCATTAATATTTAGATAGTGATCATGCCTATATTTAAAACAGTACTCAAAGGCACAGAATTAGTTGGGTCTATATTATCTTCTACACCAATTGAGACTATACAGATTATGACACTTTCCCTGGCAAAGACAATGTCCAAGGAGACTGGATAAACACACACCCTTACACTGAAGAACTAGCGGAAAGGAAGGACCAGCAGAAGGGAAGGACTCACCTCCAACTGAAAATATATATACATCTCACTATGTACTGTCCTATGCATCATGTTAAGGTTTCAACAAAATACTACAGAATATATCAATAAAAGGAAAAAATAAAAAGAGTCTGAGTTCCACTCCCAGGGTGACAGCGTGAGGAGCTCCATGACCCACTCCCCAGTGGAACGAGTATAACTGATAAAAACCATTTAAGATATCCAACCATTTAAAGTCTAATTAATTTGTCCTAAAGGCATAAAGCAAATTGTAAAACATTTATTAAAGAAAATATTTTAAAATTCAGTAAGAACAGCAAGCATTTGTGATATTTGACCTAAGGCTCAATCCTTTCTTCCCTTGATCAAAAAATATACAAAAATTAACACCAGGCATGGTGGCTCACACCTGTAATCCCAGCACTTTGGGAGGCTGAGGTGGGCGGATCATGAGGTCAGGAGTTCAAGACCAGCCTGGCCAACATGGTGAAACCCCATCTCTACTAAAAATACAAAAATTAGCTGGGTGTGGTTGTGCACACCTGTAATCCCAGCTACTCGGGAGTCTGAGGCAAGAGAATTGCTTGAACCCGGGAGGGGTTCAGTGAGCCAAGATCATGCCACTGCACTCCAGCCTGGGTGGCAGAGCAAGACTCCGTCTAGAAAAAAAAAAAAATTAACTCAGAGGGGATCAGAGACCTAAATTTAAGTGCTAAAAGTACAAAACTCTTGGGAAGAAATCTTCATTGTCATGGGTTAGGCAATGTTTTCTTAGCTATCACAGCAAAAGCGTAAGTAACAAAATATAGATAAACTGGACATTATCAAAATTAAAAACATTTGTGCATCAAAGGACATTGACATCAATAAAAGATAACTCATAAAACTGAAGAAAATATTTTCAAATTACATATCTGATAAGGGACTTACATTTAGACCATATAAAGAACTCTTACACTCAACAATTTAAAAAATAACAATTAAAAAACAGGAAAATTATCTACACTGGTATTTCTACCAACAAGGTATACAAATGGCCAATAAACACATGAGAAATGCTTAATATCATTAACCATCAGAGAAATGTAATTCAAAACCATAGTGAGATACTGCCTCACATCCTCTAGAATGTGCTATAATCCAGTTACAGAAAGTGAAAAGTATTGGTGAAATGTGGAGAAATTAGAACTCTCGTACACTGCTGGTGAGAGTGTAAATTGGTGTAGTCACTATGGAGAACAGTTTGAGTTTCTCCAAAGTTTAAACATAGAGGTACCATCAACCCACTAATTCTATGGAAAGAGAAATAAAAACATATGTTACCATCAAAACTTATACACAAATGTTCATAGCAGCATTATTCATAATATCCCAAAACTGGAACCAATCCCAATGCCCATCAACTGACGAATATATAAACAAAATGTGGTATATCCATATAGTGGAATGTTATTGGGAATCCATGCTACCACATGGATGAACCCTGAAATCATGCTGAAGGAAAGGACCCAGTCACAAAATAATATCTATTGTATAATTCCATTTATATGAAATATACAGGACAGGTAAATATATAGAGACAGAAAGTTTATTAGTTGTTGCCTAGGGCTAAGAGGGATTGGAGGTTTGGAGGGTAATGCCTAAAATATATAGGTATTTTGGGGGGCAGTGATTAAAACATTCTAAAATTGTGGTGATAGTTGCACAACTTCATAAATATATCAAAAGCCATTAAACTGTATGTGTTAAGTAGGTGAATCACATGGTATGTGAATGATATCTTAATAATGTTGGAAAGAGAGGGAGAGAATGCTCTGAGAGACAAAGGAATTATTACAGGCAAACCCAGATATGACTCCTATGTTGAAGCTATCACACAATCACCTTAAAATAACTATAACTAATATGTTAAAGATTATAATGGAAAAGTTAAACAAAATGCAAGACCAGATAGGTATCTTCAAAAGAGAGATAAAAACTCTAAGAAAGATTCAAATGTAAATTCTAGACATTAAAGCAAAGCAACAGAGATGAAGATTGTCTTTCACAGTTTTATCATCAGACTAAACACAGGCAAGGAAAGAATTGGTGAATGTAAACACAGATCGATAGAAATTATCTAAACAAACAAACAAAAAAAGCATAAAGAAAAAAGAGTGAGGGGACAAAGGAAAAAAAGAATACACTATCCAATATCTGTTGGGCAACAGCAAATGGTCTAACCAATTTGTTACTAGAGTTCTAGAATTAGAAGATGGAGAAAATGGGAAAGAAGAAATATTTGAAGATATAATGGCTGAGAATATTCCTGAGTTACAGATAGACATCAAATGACAGAGACAGGAAATGCAGAGAATACCAAGTAGGATTAATGCCCAAATAGAAAACAAACACATGTAAGCATCTCATATTCAAAAAGCTGAAAGTCAAAGACAAAAATAAAACCTTAAAGACAGTCAAAGGCAAAAAAGACAAATTGCTTTCGGAATAAGAGCAACAATTATAGCAGATTTCTCATCAGAAAACATATAAATATGAAGACAATAAGCGAAATATTTTAAGGGCTAAAAAAAATAAAACACTTGTCAATCTAGAATTCTGTACACTTCAAAACTGAAGGAGAAATCAAGCCTAGTTATATAACATAAACAAAGGGAGTGTATTGTCAGAAGATCTGCTCTACAAGAAACGCTAAAAGAATTTCTTCAGAAAGAAAATGATATAGGTCAGAGATTTGATTCTAAACAAAGTAATTAAAATTGTTCTTCCTCTTAGTTCTTAAGATGGCAGCATAAATTACCGATTTTAAAACTTCTTTCTAATATATACATTTAATACTATAAATTTCCCTCTAAGCAGCACTTTTGTTGCATCTCACAAATTTTGATAAGTTACATTTTCATTTGTAGTTTGTTTCAAATATTTTCAAATTGTTCTTGAGGCTTCTTTAAGCTAGGTGCGATTTATAAGTGTATTGTTTAATATCCAGATATCTGAGTGTTTTCAAGCTATTTTCTGTTACTGATTTCTAGTTTAATTTCACTGTGATCTGAAAGTGTAGTTTTTATTGTTTCTATTCTTTTAAACTTGTTAAAACGTACTTTATGGCCCAGAATGTGGTCTTTCTTTGTGAACGTCAATTTGAGCTTGAGACAAAGGGGTATTCTGCTGATGTTAAAGTATTTCACAAATATCAATTAAACCCAGTTGTAAGATGGTACCTTATCTATAAATTACTGATAAGTGTTAAAGTCTGCAACTGTAATCACGGATTTGTCTACATCTCTTTGAAATCTTATTAGTTTTTGCCTCAAGTACTTTGTTAGGTTCGTAGACGATAAGGTTGTTAGGTCTTCTTGGAGAACTGACCCTTTCATCATTATGCAGTCTCCTCTCTACCCATGATTCTTTTTTTGTTTTGAGATACATCTTGTCTGAAATTAATATGGCTACTCCAGTTTTCTTCTGATTAGTGTCAATATGATATAATTTTCCCTAGCCTTTTATTTTTAATATGTTTTATATGTAAAACGGGTTTTGTGTAAACAACACACAGTTGCGTCCTGTTTTTTAATCCACTCTGACAGTCTCTCTTTTAATTGGCATATTTAGACCAATCACATTTAAAGTGATTATTCATATAGTGGAATGAATATCTACCATGTCTGTTACTGTTTTCTACTTGTTGCACTGTTCCCTGTTTCTTTAATCTTCCACTCTTATCCAGCCTTCTCTGTTTTGTTTCTGTTCACTTCTTTGCTTTTGAGACAGGGTCTCACTGCGTTGCCCAGGCTGAAGTGCAGTGGGCAGTTATAGCTCCCTGTGCCTCCCATTCCTGAGCTCAAATGATCCTCCCACCTCTGCCTCCCGAGTAGCTGGGACTACAGGCATGTGTCACCATGCCTGGCCCTTCTCTGGTTTTCATGGGAGCATTTTATAATTTTACTTTCTCTCTTTTCTTTCCATATAAATTACATCTATTTTTCAAAACATTTTGTGGTTGCCCTAGAGTTTGCAATATACATTTACAAGTAATTTAAGACTAGTTTCAAATAACATACTGACTCGCAGGTACTGTTGATACCTTATAACTTTGTATTTCGAAATGCTCCCTCATTCCCTGATAATATTGCTGTGATTCATTACATTTATCTTCACACTATAATCACTTGGTACACTGTTACATTATTACTTTGAACAAACCATTATCTTTTAGATCAATTAATAATAAGAAAAATAAAAGATCTTATTTTCATGGATTCCTTTTCTGACACTGTTCACTAATTTATGTAGTTTCAAGTTTCTGACTTTACTTTCCTTCTCTCTGAAAAACTTCTTTTAACATATTTTGAAAGGCATGGCTAATGGAAATGAATTTCATCAGCTTTTTTTAACCTGAGAAAATTTTTATTTTTCCTTCACTCTTGCAAGGATAATTTTTATGGACATAAAATTATTCTAGGTTGGTGGATTTTTTCCTATTAACACTTTAAATATCTCACCGCTTGCTTGTATGTTT
Organism: Nomascus leucogenys; assembly: GCF_006542625.1. Lineage (NCBI taxonomy): Eukaryota > Metazoa > Chordata > Mammalia > Primates > Hylobatidae > Nomascus > Nomascus leucogenys. The sequence continues at coordinate 81,124,625 of NC_044394.1, forward strand.
GCTGATGAAAAAAACAGTTGTGTTTTTTTTATCCTGGCTCCTCTATAAGTAAGATGTTTGTATTCTCTGGCTTATTTCAGGATTTTCTCTGTTTTCAGTTTTCTGTGCTTTAGATATGCTATACCTCAGAGTAGATTTTTTGGTATTTATCCCGTTTGGTGTTCTCTAAGCTACCCATACATGTGGTTTGGTGTCTGTCTTTAAATTTGGAAAATTCTAGTCCATTATTTATTTCAAGTAATTGTTCTTTCTTATCCTTTTGATATTCCAAAAGAATACCAAAGGGTATCTTACACCTTTCCCTTTTGGTATAGGATGCCAAATGGTATCTTATACCTCTTGAAATTATCTCACAATTCATTAATATTCAATTCTTTTGAATTTTTATTATGCTTTTTTCTTTGCTTTTCAGTTTAGGAATTTTCTATTGATCTAACTTCAAGCTCAATTATTGTTTCCCTGGTTATATCCAATCTACTGATGAGTCCATCAAAAGCAATTTTCATTTCTGTTACAGTGTTCTTGATTTCCATAATTTTCTTTTGATTCTTTCTTAAAGTTTTCATCTCTCTGCTTACATTATCCCTCCGTTCTTGCATGTTGCTTACTTTTCCATTAAAGCCCTTAACATAATAGGCATAGTTATTTTAAATTCCATGTCTAATAATTCCAAGACCTGTGTCATATCTGAGGCCAGTTCTAATGCTTGCTTTGTCTATTCAGATTATGTTTTCTCTTGTCTTTTAGCACACATCGTAAATGTTTTGTTGTTGAAAGCCAGACATAATGTCTTGAGTCATAGGATCTCAGGTAACCAGGCTTTTTGTATGAGGTTTCATGTTACTCTGGCTAGGAGCTAGGCTGTGTTAAATATTTTCACAGTTGGAGGTTCCAGAGGCTTCAGTTTCCTCCAGTTCCTTGTTTTATGTTTTCTCCCCTCTTGCATTTGGGTTTCCCTAGAAACTTCTTAATTAGTCTGTGTCTTGTATCTCAATTGTAATTCACTGTTATTATACTGGAACCTTGTTAATATTTTTGTAAGGTGTTGGGTAGGGGAAAGGTTCTATAATCTTATGATTAAATTTCAGTGTTTTATTGGGCTTAAGTGTCTAGGGTTTAACCTTTAAAAACATTTTTAGCTTTTTTTCTTCCTTCATATGAAACAAAGATAGAGGAGACTTGAGTTATCAAGTTTTCCTTTTCTAGGTAATGTAAGATTCTGGCTAGTAGTTTCCCTTACATGTTTCACCTTTGCTATAGAGAACGCTCTTGGTGTATTTCAATAAGGTTAATTTTCCCCTGGATGTATTGTTAAATGCTTACTTTTCTTTTCCTTCTGCTGGGAACCTGACGGAATTTTTCTCAGATCTTCAACATAAGAACCTGGTGGTCCTTCTGTAGGTAACGGCCATTAAATTGTGGGGGTATCCCTAAAACTAACTCTCCAAGAGTTTCTAACTCTCATGCCCGCCACATTTAGGTCAAGTAATTCATCAAAATTACCCCTGAAATCATCCTACTAGTTACTAGTTCCAGCAGCTTCTGCTCCCAGTAAGCTGATCTTGACTGTAATTGTATATGCTAGTATGTCTCTCCAGATTTACAGTGATTCCAAATTCTCTTAGGTATCTATGAAAAGTTGTTGGTTTTCAGTTTATCTATCTTTTTATGTGTGTTTGTTTTAATAATGGGAGTGGAAACTTCCCAAGCTCTTTATATGTTGGCACAGATACCAGAAGCCCTCTACAATTTTTATATGAAAGGAATCATATGGCATGTGTTCCTTTTCATTTGGCTTCTTCACTCAGCATAATTATGTTGAGATTCATCCATGTTGTTATAGAAATTGACAGTTCATTGTTTTTATTGCTAAATTATACTGAATTGTATGGCTATACCACAATTGCTTATCCATTCATCTGTCGATGGATATTTAGATTTTCCATTGTGGGGTTATTACAAATAAGGCTTGTATGGGTATCTGTGTACAACACCTTGTTTACATATATGTTCTCTTATCTTCTGGGTAAATATCTCAGAGTGTAATATTTGGGCCACATGGTAGGTGTGTGTTTAACTTTGAACTTTTTAAGACATTCCTAAGCTCTTTTTAAAAATAATTATGCTACTGCACATTCCCACCAGCATTATTGGTCCAGGTATTAGTCCATTCTCACACTGCTAATGAAGACATACCCGAGACTGGGTAATTTTTAAAGAAAAGAGGTTTAATTGACTCATGGTTCAGTATGTCTGAGGAGGCCTCAGGAAACTTACAATCATGGTGGAAGGGGAAGCAAACATGTCCTTCTTTACAGGGTATAGCAGCAAGGAGAAGTACTGAGCAAAAGGGGGAAAAGCCCTTTATAAAACCATCAGTTCTCTTGAGAACTCACTCACTATCACAAGAACAGCATGGAAGTAACCACCTCCATGATTCAATTACATCCCACTGGGTCCCTCCCACAACACATGGGGATTATGGGAACTGCAGTTCAAGATGAGATTTGCGTGGGAACACAAAGCCAAAACATATCAGTTCATATTCCTACCAACTCTTGCTACAGTATTTTACTCAATAACAAATCAAATGACACACAGTTACATGCAGTACACCATAAATGAGTATGGTTACCTTAATAATATCTAGTCTCCCAGTTCACAATCACGTTATATTTCTTCATTTATTTTGAAATTTTTTCCTATTTCTGAGCAATATTTTTCAGTGTACAGGTCTCTCTTGGGTCTTCGATTTTATCTCACCCCATTCACCCCATGTAAGAAATAAGTTAGCCTATTACAATTTCATGAATGCCAGCAGAAGACATAGGATCAGAGACAAAGGATTTTATCACTCATGACACAGCAAGCAGCTGGATCAGAGTTGACACAGAGTTGACAGAATTGACACAGCAACCAGACTACTGGATCAGAGACAAAGGATTTTATCACTCATGACACAGCAAGCAGCATAAACATCAGCATATTTGCATGAGTTTTCCATGCCTCCACATCCCATGGAGGTTGTATTAGTCCATTCTTGCAATGCTACAAGGAAATACCTGAGACTGGGTAATTTATAAAGAAAAGAGGTTTAATTGGCTCACAGCTCCACAGACTGTACAGGAAGCATGATGCTAGCATCTGCTTGGCTTCTTCTCAGAAAACTTACAATCATGGTGGAAGGCAAGAGCTAGGCATCTCATGTAGCAGGAGCAGGAGCAAGAGAGAGTGAAGGGGAGGTGCTGCACACTTTTAAACAACCAGATCTCACAAGAACTCCCTTACTAACTCACTATCACGAGAACAGCACCAAGAGGATGGGGCTAAACCATTCACAAGAAACCACTCCCATGATCCAATAACCTCCCACCAGGCCCCACCTCCAACACTGGGGACTACAATTCGACATGAGATTTGTTGGGGACACAGATCCAAACCATGTCAGCAGTGGACCCATATGAATGCTATACATCACAACTGAGGAACATTGAGCTTGGGGTATTCATCATTGGTAGGCTTTCTGTTTATTTCATTCCTAGGGATGCTATAGTCAATTAGCCATAGTCAAAGATCCCAGCAGGTCAAGGCATTCTGGTGACTGGCACATTCCTTAAAAGTAAATGTGTCCACCTTGTTTTTTGAGTTTAAGTGCTATGACCTGGTTTCTGATAATCTGGACATCTTATCCTCATATAATAAGGGAGCTTATCTTAATGGTGGTATCCTCCATGGCTATACTTGGCATACAAAAGAGAGCAATCGCAAATCTTTTCAAAACTGCAAGTGCATCTCTCACTAATACATTCCTCAGTGCCTTAGTGCAGGAAGTGTCTTCTTGGCCTCTTCGTGGAATATATTTGAGTATTAGGCTTGCAGGTCATACATAATAAATCCACTCTGACATTGTCATTTTTCCAAAACTTTTGGAGTCCTTTATCCACATTTTGCCATGAAAACTCTGGCATCTGAACATCATTAAATGTAGGCCATCTTTGAGTCTAAATTTCAACCAACTGAGTAAACTATTAGAGCTGCCTCCAGCTGCACAAGCTAACATATTACATCTGGTATCTGTTGCAAATGCACCTAAACTAATGAGTTCTGCCTAATTTAGTGTTATATTTTTCCCTTTTTTTGTCTAACACCCTTAGAAATCTCTCCCCCACATTTCTAAAGTTTACATTGATTATATATTAGCAGAGACTTCCAAATATTTTATTATTATTATTATTTTTAGACAGAGTCTCACTCTGTTGCCAGGCTGGAGTGCAGTGGGGCGATCTCGGTTCACTGCAACCTCTGCCTCCTGGGTTCAAGCAATTCTCCTGGCTCAGCCTCCCAAGTAGCTGGAACTACAGGTGCGCACCACCACGCCAGCTAATTTTTGTATTTTTAGTAGAGATGGGGTTTCATCATGTTGGCCAGGATGGTCTCAATCTCTCGACCTCATGATCCACCCACCTTGGCCTCCCAAAGTGCTGGGATTACAGGTGTGAGCCACTGTGCTTGGCTAAGACTTCAAAGTCTTTTGGTGTGTATGAGATGTCCTCCTAGGTTATAATGCGTACCTGTCACCAGAGCATGCTAAAATTTCACCCTAGCTATGTATTTAGTAGCCACAGTGAGTGGTTTTAATGGGTTAACATGAGCAGCCCCTTCAAGGCGCCTTTCCCAGATGAGTTACTCACAAAATTTCAAGCACAAAAAGACTAGTTTCCTCAGCTATAGGAGAGCAAACTAATTCTCCTGCAAAGGAGTCTCAGAATAACTTGGGAGTTCAAGATTGACAGTTTCACCTGGATTCAATTATATGTCTTAATTCTAAGTATCAGTATTCCACTCCTCCCTGTTCAGTGCCGCCTCCCATGAGAAACCTTGCAATACTGAATTTAACAGATCTCAGAATTTAGCAACCTACACAAGTAAATTGAGATTTTGAGCAAAATCTCAGTAAAATGTCAGACTCTTCTTGATCCCATAGTGAAAGAGGAATAAATAACAAGTTCTAAAGAAAAGAGGGGCTAGTCACTATTGTTAATATTTATTACTTACCATGTGTCATGGGCTTTGCTAAGTAATTTAAAAGCATCTTTTGGTGTCATGCACTCACTTAATTCCTTTCGTTGCACTCAAAATAAACCCCAAATCTCTGTTATGGCCTTCTGGGTCCTAAACGGTCTGCACTCCTGCTGACCTCTCAGTTTGACGAGGAAGTTTCAGCCACACGTATCTTCTTTCCACTCTTCTCAGCTTACATGTCACCTCCTCCAAACTGCTTTTCTAAAGTAGCTCACTCCCCACTTCATTACTTTCCACATCAAGACCGTGCTTCTTTATATTATTTATCACCATATTATTTTACTTATTGTATGCTTTTTCATTGCATGTTTAGTATTTTTATTTATGCTTATTTACTGCGTGCTTATTATTTTTACTCCATGAGACTGTAACCTCAACTCAGGCATAGGCCATCCATGGTTTGTTCACACTGCACTGCACCAGAAAAGATCTTAAGAAGCATATGTAGAATTCTCACACCTCTAGAAGATGGCCTACATTATTTCCTACTGCTTTTTAAATAGGCAAACGAAAGCTTGGAGAGCCACGTTAACGTATTCCAGGTCTGTCACAACCAACTGGTGGCCAGGGTCTGTGGATCTTCAAGCTGGAGTTGGTCACCTCCTAGGATAACCCCATAGGAGGAAGTGAAGCTCATTACAATTCCCTCCTGTCCTCCAACGATAGGGGCAGCAGGGTCTGTACCCAGAGGAAACAAAGAGCATCATCATTATCCTCACAAACTGGTGCGTGCTTACCATGTTGATGATGTACGCAGTCCCCATCTTGCCTGGGACCAGAACTCCCAGCCAGCACCGGCCACGCACCCGCGGAGCTGCCAGGTAGCACCCGCCCCCTCTCTCTGCGCAGGCGCGCGCCGCCTGCTTCCGCTCGGGGCGGGACTGGGCTCCCGGGGTCGGTCCGCGGCAGCTGGTGCGTCCGACCCCCGGTCGGCGCGGGTATGGAGCTGGGGGGTCACTGGGACATGAACTCGGCCCCGAGGCTGGTCTCGGAGACCGCAGAGTGGAAACAGGAGCGGAAGACAGGAACCGAGGCGGAGGCTGCCGACTCCGGTGCGGTCCGAGCTCGCCGCTTCCTGCTCTGTCTCTACTTGGTGGGCTTCTTGGTGAGTGCGAGCGTGGGGGCTGGGAGCAAGTGCTGACTGTTCGGGCCTCGGGACCCAGGCGGTTCTTGGAACTCCCGGGGAGCTCTCAGGGAGTGGGAACCCGCACTCTGCCTGGTGAGTGCCTCACTACCTATCAAGCTCTCCTCTTGCCCCACTTCAGTCTGCATCTGGCCACACTGCTTTATTGCCCCTCGCGCGTTCTCTTGCACCCCGTTCGCGGAACCTCTTCCCTTCCCTGCCTTTTGAGAAGCCCTGGTACCAGCCTCAGGTGTGACCAGGTGTTAAATGCTGTGACAGGTGCAGCTTTTGCAGGACGGAGAACAGGGGTGTGGGCAAGCTTGGAAAAGCCCAGCTGCTGCGCGGCTGCTGATGAGGTAGGGACACGCAAGCCTTTTTACCAGAACAGGCAGGGGAAGCCGCTGTTGATGACCCCGCTTGGACAGATTTAGGCACATTTTCACTAGGATTCTTGGCTGACTTAAACATTAAAAAATGCAGATCAGAGTGAATTTTACTCATCTGCCTTTCGACAAACTGCGCATTGCACAGCGTAGGTTTGGTTTCATCATGATGTGTGTGCCTGTGGTTTGCTTTTTTTACCAGACCAGGCTGGAGAAGCCGCTGTTGATGATCCCACTTGTACAGAATTGGGTGCATTTCCACTAGAGCTCTTGGTTGACTTGAATGTTTAAAAATGCAGATCAGAGTGAATTGTACCCATCTACCTTTGGACAAAGGGTGTGCATTGCACAATGAAGGTTTGGTTTCATCATGGTGTGTGTGTGTATATGTGTGTGTGTGTGTGTGTGTGTGTGCGTGCGCGCGTGTCCTGGTTTGCTCCCTGAGTGCTAATTTCCCACGTAGAATGGAAAGTTTAGTAAGCTGATTCATGGCATTTCTGAACACCTGCCATGTGGCAGGTGCTGCAGAGCTTCACTATTGTAATCCACAGTTCTGCCACCGAAGAATTTAGTCTTACAAGTAAGCTGATGTTGGTAGTTTCTGGGCCATTATCTGCAAGAACCCTAGATCCACCTCTGCACTCCTCCCTTTCCAAGGCTAGGCCTGATTCAGCCCTGGGTGTGAGCTAATCCAGTATCTTGAGGGCAAGGGAGCTGAGATAAGTGTCAGTGGGAGAAGGCTGCCTTTGAGGCCTTGAAGATAGTATCTGATGGCACTGGGCCCTGGCAGGGAGTCGTCGTTTTCTGCCCAGATGCAGATCAAGACCACCACTTCTCCCAGTTTCATGCACTCTCCATGCCCCCACCTCCATGCAAGGTGTTCAGTTGGTAGCAACTCTATGTTGAGTTAATAGTTAAGATCACCATGAAAGTATGTTCACCAAATTGCTGCAAGCCCAGAAGCACAAGGCCTTCAGGGAGGGCGGCTTTTTACAGAGGATTTCTCTGCCTCTAGGCCATTGCAGGACCCACCCTCCAGCTCCATGCCTTTGACTTCAGAGACTGGCACTCCTTCTGACCACTATTCCTTTAATCTATTAGTTCATTCTCAGCATGGGGATGCTTCTTCTGCTTTTCAGTCTAGGCACCTAGAATTCACAACCAGTGATTATGGGTGGTTCTTGGAGAGGACTTGGCTAACATCCAGACTTTTTAGATGTGGGTCCCAAGCTACTGCTGTCCTATCTCGGAAGGCACTTGGGCTGGTTCAGTCAGATGAAAACATTTGAGCCCTTACCTGGAAAGTCCAGACTAGGGTTCAGAGAATTTGACTCAGAATTCAAAATAGTTTTAGTATGAGAATAAAACAAAGCAATTCGCAGATCATTTGTTAAGGTCAGCCTTCCAATACAGATTTGAATATTCACAATTTCTCACATGTTTTCTTTAGGCTGTGTATTTGGCAAGTCTAATCTAGCAAGCCTGATACAGAATTTTAATAACTTTAATAATGTATTCAAGAGAACCATTAGGTGTCTCGTATCTTAGGGAAAAGTTTATGGTTTCCCAAAAGTTGAAAGAGTAGGGATTTTTTTTAATGGAAAATATTGTAAACAATTAAAATATATGAAGCTTTATATGAAAGTCACATAAAGCTACCTAACAGATGATTGTTAGGTAACATCTAAGGAATGTTGTACATAATTTAGTTATTTTTTTGACATATTTAGGGATGTAGAGACCTCTAAGATTCTTGGACAAATGGTTTCTGAATGGGAGAGGAAGGGAACAAGATTAGAGAAGTCATTTGCCAAATTGTTCTGCTTTAGCAGTTATCCGTACTTCCGGGTATTAATTTGTTTAGGAGGGAAGACCAAGATGACCCTTGAGGCCCATTTTGTTTAGGATGCTTAGATGGTGATGAGATCTATTATTTCAACCACTTTTTTCCTCCAGATACTTGGTGAGATTTGTTTTCCATCCCATCAGCTTTATTCAGATGATAATTCACTTTTGTTGAGATAGTCCAGTAATCAGTAATTACTGGGGTTCCTACCCTGAAAAGAGTCCTGAAACTTTTGAGTGTACATATTCATCAATTTTTATTGAGAAATGTTGATGTTCAGTGAAAGTTTAAGTGGCCCCTTCTGACATGATCTTTTTATAAGTGGTTACATGCACATGACCAGCTGCCAAATGCAGTGATTTTGAAGAAGCTATGGATTCAGAAGCAGAAAGGAGTTGCCTTTTATAGTTAAGGAGAAGACAATTTTAGGACAGAACTTCCTGAGAGGAAAGATTCAGTGGCCAGTCTCCTTGGAAGAATATAGTATTTTTCAGACTCACCAAGTGCTAAAGTAATACCAGTCATCAGTTATTGCTTTTGAGTCTGTATTTTTCATACTTACCTTCCGTAGATCTCAGTCTCTTGACCTAAATATTTCTCTCCATCTCTTATTTAGGATACCCATTTTATTAAATAATATGTTGTACTGGGACTTTTTTTTTTTGGAAAAAATTGTTATTGGATAATTGAGTTTCCTTTTCTGAAAGATCTAGAAGATTCAATTGGTGGCTGGTACATTTTGAGTCTTTTAAATGTATAAACATCAGTGGGCTGATGAGATGCAACTGACAGCAAAGCCCAAAAGAAATGGACTCAGACCCAAAAGAAATTTTAAGTAATCGCAATATTGAAATAATAAACCATCCCTCTGGTAATGTAATTTTAAGAGCTAATTATAGTCACTTGATATTAGATAACAGGGTCATCTAAAGATGTAACCATGGAAAAGGCCCACTGAAAAGAGTATATGGAAATATATGTATCTATAGTTATATGAATGCACAGCTACCAGGACAGGGAAAGGGGAACAAAAGATTAACTCTGAGCTCAAGGAAAATACACATTTCATGTGAGTTCGTTCTTTCCAACTAACCAGGTTTACGAAAGAAGGAATTCAGGTCAAATATAATGAAAACTGTGTGTGTGCAATGTTTTTTCTCCCACTAAACCAACTGTAGCAGGTAACCTAGTGAAGTGAGAATAAGAATGAAATTAAAGGAAAAGTTGACAGTCTGTCTATTAACTCAGAATACCTAGCAAAAAGGACCTGTACTTATCACCAGAACTGAAGAAAGGAGAAGACATGTTGGAGCTTACATTGTTTTATCAGGCCTTTCTCAAGCATTGTGCCACTTAATGCTCATCGTATTCCTACCAGGCAGGTATTACTGTTCTACCCTTTGCAGATGACAGCACAGAAGCTTGGTAACTTTAAGTAACTTTCCAAAAACACACATTTAGTAAGTGATGGAGCTGGAATTGAGAAATGTCTGCCTGACCCCAAAGCCCATTCACTTTCTATGACTTAGCTGCAAAACACTGGCCTTTCCCCAGTGCAGCAGCTTTTTCCTTCCTGCTTTACTAAGCCTTTCTTCTCAGGTATTATTTTATAAGCTTATAAACCACAGGTCCTAGGACATTAGCCGCTTTCACCAACTCCAGAAGGAAACATATTTTTAAGCAAGTGCTGGTTCACCAATGAATACAAATTATGACTGCATTTTTTCTTATGACTTATCCACAGAAAATGTGGGGTTTTTTGTCTGTTTTGTTTGAGGAACTTCTGTAGCATATCCTCCTTGAGTGTCAAGTTAAAACGGATCCCAGGTCAGACTAATCCAGGCATTTGCAAGTGGCAACGGATTTGTATGGCATGCTATGGAATCCAATTATGATTTCTTACATTTAAAATTTTAGATACTGGTTTTATTTTTTAAATTAGTTTAAAATTTTAGGTTTACTAGTTTGAAAAATACTAATTTGAGTCCAGCATTTATTTTGTTTTAGGATTTGTTTGGTGTCAGCATGGTTGTACCTTTATTGAGCCTTCATGTCAAGTCCCTTGGAGCAAGTCCAACAGTTGCTGGAATAGTAGGTGAGTGGTCGATACTGTTCATTTTTAGAGCACTGAATTTTAAATCCTCTGAACCAGGTACCTGAAAACAATTCAATCTTGTAGCCAAATATTATCCAAAGGTAAGTGGGAAATGAGACAAAAAAATTTCCAGAATATTTTAAAATATTACCCTATAGCAAATGCAATTCCTTTTTTTCTAGACGACCTATGTTCAGAGAGATTTTGAGGTTTGAGCACTATAACCAAGTCCCATGCCACTAGTGGCAACAGGTACTCATGCAGCCTCTGCAAGGAACTGGCCGTGTGTGTAGAAGGGTAGGTACATATGGACTCCTGCCTACAGGAACCCTTAACCTAATGTGAGAGACCAGGGAAACATAATCTACAGAAATTACATCTTGTGGGAAAGGGTTTGGGTGAACATTAGCCAATTAGTTGCAAGCTTCTCACACTGTCACCAACACATCATAGAGATTGTAGGGTTTCTCTGCCTGTGCAGCATAAAAATTCCATTCAGAAGTCATTGATTTACCAAAAAGGCAAGAGACAGCAGGGCTTAGGACTGTGCTAACTAATGAGAAATTGTTGAGACTAACAGCTCTTGATCATTCACAAGCCAAACAAGCAAGTGTTTGTGGACAGTCTTGTACATAATATTTGTTAAATCGTGGTCCATGCTGTGATTTGTATTTCCCTCGACAAATGTACTTGGAATAACACTGGACCACCCAGCAGTGTGAAGGTTTTTGGGAAAAGCAGATGGGGCATGTTACATGATAATGGAGGTAAAAGAACTCTAAAAAAACATATAAGTTCTTTATAAAATTAAATCATTTTATAAAACCATTACACATTAGAAACATAAGAGACAATGTTAAGATTTTAAGGCTTAGTAGGCTTTTTCCAGAATTTAAATTTCTATTCCCCTGAGTACTCTCTCTGCTGTTTCATAAGTTGAAGCTACACAATCTCATATGATGGAAGGACAATCATACAGCGTCCATAACGTCACCTTTTGCCTTTATTCTCTCTTCTGTTTACTGTCAATTTTTTGAAAACCTTTTGTTAGAAATTGTATTACTTCCATTTTTCCAAGTAGGAAAAAAAAATATGTGAGATAATTTAAAACAAAAAGGTATCTTACCCTAATGTTTTTCTGTTGGTTTCTGTGTAATTGTTATCACATTAATCCATTTTTGTGATAGGTCTAGCTGATTTTATTGTTATTGGTTTGTTTTTTACAGGCTCCTCCTATGGCATTTTGCAACTCTTTTCTAGCACGTTGGTGGTAAGTTATCTTTCATTTGGTAAAACATAATCACATGTCTCATCCGTCACAGATGTAGTAAAATTGGGGACTTGAAGTTTATCAAAAAGTGATAGATTTGGGATGAGAACACCTTTAAATTGTAATACATTCTTCCTATAATTCCCTGCTTTTTACAGACAAAAAGAATGTAAACAAACGTTATTACCAATTTTAGGCTGGGCGCGGTGGCTCACGCCTGTAATCCCAACACTTTGGGAGGCTGAGGCGGGTGGATCACGAGGTCAGGAGATCGAGACCATCCTGACTAACACGGTGAAACCCCATCTCTACTAAAAAAAAAAAAAAAAAAAAAAATTAGCCAGGCGTGGTGGTGGGCACCTGTAGTCCCAGCTACTCAGGAGGCTGAGGCAGGAGAATGGTGTGAAGCTGGGAGGCGGAGCTTGCAGTGAGCCGAGATCGCACCACTGCATTCCAGCCTGGGCAACAGAGTGAGACTCCATCTCAAAAAAAAAAAAAAAAGTTATTACCAATTTTATTATTTATCTCACTTCATTGACAGTAATCAAATCCATTTATATTTCTGCTATTTAAAGTTGTGTATTTTGAACTAAATAAAAGCTTTTTTATAAGATTTAAGTGTATAGACAGAAGGGGACATTTGGATTGGCTGATTGTATATCTGCAGCATGGAGTAGAAAGATCCGGAGGTGGCCAGGCATGGTGGCTGGCACCTACTGTTCCAGCTACTCAGGAGGCTAAGGTTGGAGGATCGCTTGAGCCCAAGTATTCAAGTCTAGCCTGGGCAACATAGCAAGACCCTGTTTCTAAGAAATAAAAAGAAACACAGTTTCAGTGGTGACCTTGTCACTGCCCTACTTCTGACCACTCAGTTGTTTCAATTTCAGAGACCTTACCTGATGTCCCCTTCTCTCTCCCTGTGCTGTCTACTGTGATCACTCTGGTCTGAAGACCTGAGTGTCCAGTGGTTCAGGCAGTTCAGTAGAATAGTCTGTTTAGTCTCACAATTGATCAGTAGTGACTTTGGTCTCAATAGCTGGCCTGGGGGTCTCATATTTAATGAACACAAAGTGTACTTATGTTTCCCAAGAGTTGCTTCTTTGTAAAATATATTTTTAAAAGAAAGTCAGATTCCGTAATAAATTCTTAAATAAGTAAACAGCTACTTCCTGATTTATTGAAGTATTTCATATATTAGATTTCCATTACAATAAGTTTTAGCCTCATTTAAACTTTATAGTAACCCAGCAAATTAGTTTGGTATCTTTCTTTTATATAGGAGGAAATTAAGACCAATTAAGACCCACATAAGTTAATTTAACTAAGCCACCTAATCTCAGTATTTAGAGTCTAAGCCCATATTATTTTTTTTTCTAAGCGTCATCTGTCATTGCCTTAATATAAAATGGTAAATGGGTAACTAGAGTTATCAGATTGTACAGGAGAGCAATGCACTTGCTTGTCAAGCAGAATGTCGTATTTCATGTTCTTTCTTGTGAGAGAAAAGTTTGAGTTACATCTTAGTAAACACCTTTTCTCTTTATTTGTAAACTCACTCCCAAAATATCTGATGTGTGTATCTGTTAGAGCTATTAGGTCACAGTGTATGTTAATTCTTTAAATGTTTTCTCTTCCTGGACTCTGGTCTTCCTGAGATATAGACCAGGCTTACTTGCTTAATTTTTTTATACTCTTACTTATCAGAGCACCTGGCAATAGTTAGCACTTTATGAATGTAAATTTTTATTGCTAACTATGACTCTACCCTTTTTTTAGATTTTCCTTTGTTGTTTTATGTTTGTACTTACACAGAACATTCATATGTCTTTTAGCTGAAATTTAATGAAAACCTTTCTTAGAAAGCCTTAAGATACATAAATTCCTAGTTAAAATTTCCTTTTTAACCCATACTTTTGTAAGCATGTATTTTAATTATAAATTTTACCAAAAAACTTTTAATTTTGAGAACAAATCTTTATAAAGAAAAGTATATTCTGTCATATTTGGCTAATGTTTTTAAATAAATGTATTTTAATAAAAAATGATCCATTTATTAAGTACCTATGTGTCAGGCCCTGTTTTGAGAACTTTATTTCCTCTAATCCTTATAGTAACCAGCCTCAAAGGATGGTTGTGGGTCTTTAATGACTCATTTTATATTAAGCACACAGAAAGTGTTGAGTGGGGAAGATAATCTCTGAGGCAGATGTTATTATTATTCTTCTTTTACAGGTAGAGAGACTGAGGCATAGAGAGGTTAGCTTATATGTCCGAGGTCATGGTGGAAGGAATGATGAGTTCAGCGTTGAGCCCAGACAGCTAGGCCCAGGGCCAGGGTGTAACTCCCAGATTATACCACTGCCCTGTGAATACAAGGAGGCCAGTGACCCTTTCCCCAGATCAAAAGAGTATGGGGAATTTCTAAAATTCATTGAAATGAAAATTGAGGAGTAGGATTGAAGACATCTATAGGAAGATGACAGTATTTTGGAAGATTTACCTTAAAAATATTTTATAGAGGAAGTTTACATTCTTATGTAAAGGGATCTTTTGGGTCCTTAAGAAAAAGATAAACATGTCAATAAAAATGGGGAGAGGGCATGAACAAGTACACTTGGCAATTGGCATGGAGGATTGGCCTGCTGAGATTTCCTTCCATGGTTAGTGGAGAGAGTGAGGAATGGTTGTGGAACATCACTGAGGAAGGAGGGACGCAGGAACCAGCCTCAGTCACCTCCCAGCCGGGACTAATGGAGACCAGCCCATTGTACTGGAACTGGGGGTCATCCAGGGTTTCACACAGCACGGGGGACCCTGTTTCTTAACCCTTTTACACAGTGCCCCATTGATAGTGTAGTGTTTAGTAATTGTTGTTTTAAGGCAGTGACTTTTTTTTCAAACATAGCTTCACCCAGAACATCAGTATGTGAAATGGCAGGCTTCCTCCTGGGCCACCTCTGTAGTCTCGCTCAACATCCTTATTTGCATAGAGTGTTCAGAAGGGAGCTACGCCGGGCAGGTTTCTGAGGCTTCCCAAATGTGGGAATTCTAAGGGGGCAGAAACGCTGCCTTATTTGCCTCTCTCAAGAGAAAATGCAAATAGTACACAAATTTTTAAAGAATTATCAGGAAAAAAGGCAAACATAATTTTAAAAGATGCTGCTTAACAAATCTGTAGATTTTAAACATTGACAGTAACAGTGCTGGTTGAAATACAGGGAAATGGAGACTGTTACTGTTCTAATTACAGTATAGATGGGATTACAAATCTTTCCAGAGAGTAATTGGTCAGTATATGGAAAATGCCTAAAAAAAATGCCTGCATAGAATTGGAACAACTCCAATCCTAGGGGTTTGTTCTAAGGGAATTTTTAAGGGTATCTGTGGAGAATTTGCTATGAAGATGCTTATTGTGCATTATTTATATTTTTGACAAATTTTTAAAGAGCAAAAATCTAACAAAACTATTTGTTAAATATTCCTATGTACTGGAATAAGGAATATGATTAAAATGGTAACAAAGGCAAAGTTTTAATAACATGGAATGATGCTTAAGTCATATTAAGTTAAAAAGCAAGTCACAAAATAGAGCATATTGTATGACCATTTTGTTAAAATATAGTTACATTTGAGATTATGAGGTATTTTTATATTGGTCATTTTGTTTTTCAGTATTTTCTAAATTTTTTAAAAATGTACATGGTATCTGAAGAGTATAGTTTTATAAAGTAATGAGAATGGAGACGATGAGGCTTTATAAATTATACTTTATCATCTCTCCTGCCTTTAGCTACCAGATCATCAGACTTTTTTGTTTGTTTGTTTTTGGACAAAGAAAAATACGTTGTATTTTTCCATTCACTGTGTGTGAAGATCAGAGAAAATAACTTACTCTGACAAATGGCATCATGGAACTGAGCATCTGAGGATCTGACACTGAATCTTCTACTGTTTTCCCCTGGTCACTTTGTTTTGGTCATTTGCATGGTAGTAGTTGTTACTGTGGATGGGGCCAAAGGGCTTTTTCTTGCTTACCTCAGGGCTGCTGGAGCGATGTAGTGGGAAGACGGTCTTCCTTGCTGGCATGCATTCTACTCAGTGCCCTGGGCTATCTCCTTCTCGGAGCAGCCACCAATGTGTTTCTGTTTGTCCTGGCTAGAGTCCCGGCAGGTGAGTGACTTTTTTTTTTTTTTTTCAAACATAGCTTCCCCAGGACCTCAATATGTGAAATGGCAGGCTTCCTCCTGGGCCACCTCTGTGGTCTTGCTCAACATCCTTACTTGCTTAAAGAGTGTTCAGAAGGGAGCCGTGCCTGGCAAGTCTCTGAGGCTTCCCAAATGTGGGAATTCTAACAGGCAGAAATGCTGGCCTGTGCGTGTGTGTGTGTGTGTGTGTGTGTGTGTGTGTGTGTGTGTGTGTGTTTGTCTATGTCTAAAGCCTATTCCTGCTGGACATTGTCTCTTTGTTTAGCACTTACATAAAGTGCTAATTACAGTGGCAGTTGTGACTATAACTGACATCAGCAGCTGCTGGCCATTGAACATTTTGAACATTTAGCACGGGCCAGGCCCTCCGCTATCTTGACCAAACCTGGAATTGTACTTGACAGAGCCCCTTGCCCCTCAGAGCCTGTCAGTGTGAATGATCACACTACTGTATTGGGACTTATCTCCTTCATGTTGATCTTGCTCTACATCATTCAGTAAGAATTTGTTATGTGTCTTGGCCAGCACTGAGGTTCCTGTTCTCTCCCTTGGTGAGCCTGTAGTTTTGTAACTGGGCTTCCTCACATCAAATTGGGATTCACCTCTTTAGCTTTCCTGTGGCCTCCTTCTGTCTGACTGTCAATTAGGGGGGACACTGGGATTATGATATAGCAGCTCGTGGGTGAGTTTGCTGTTTCCAGGCTGGTCTGGACTGTTTTTAACATTTTGAACTAGCTTTTATTTTGTCCATTTTTTGAAACACCTCCTGTGAATGCAGGGTAGCGCTTGGTGGGTAGATTATTCCTGTAGAAGCTCTTTGTTCTCTCTTTGCTGTTCTTAGCAATTAGAGGAGTTTCAGTGTCTCTCTTACTGTACCTGTCAGAGCACTGGCAGGCTTTGCTACCCTGCTGGACAAGTCAGGGGCACTGGGCACCATCCTGAGTTTTGTTAAACTGCTTGCTTTTAACTGACTCCCCAAATAGCGCATCAGATAACTCATTTTAACATAGACATGATGATAAGCTGACTCACCTAGGATTTCCACACCATTTCTGTGGAATATATACTTTGTTAATTTACTCTGAAAGTCTGCAGAGTTTAGCCCCCAACATTCTTAACCATGCCTTTTTGTTGACTAGATAAATGCTTTATGAAGGTCTTTGCTTAAATGTGGTCAGTTGTCTTTACAAACCCCAGTACCACACAAAATCCAAGTGATAGCCATTGTATGTGCATCTGGTGTTGAGTTTATTGTCCTTGGTGGGCAGCATGTCTTTCTATAGTATAATACACTCCACCATTACGTGGTATGTACTGTTCATAATTCTAAAGAAGCAGATGGGGAAGAGGAATAAGAACGTAGAGTTGTTACAAAATGCATTGAGATTTGTGGGGAGGATTAAAATGTTTTATTTAATAGGAAATGAACCTGAGCTTAAGTAGTGAGAGTTCTCTTATGTGAACTGTCACTATGATCTTCACAAATGAGAGCTGTACATAAAAACTCCTCCTTGCCCATGTAACCTCCACAGTGTTTAGTGGTCTGTGAACAGGAGCAAGCCGGGGGGTGCTTCACAGGGTTCTGCTTCACAAAGTCAGTTGTGGATTCAGATCCTTGTGTCCTAAAAATGAACCACTGACTTCAAGTCAGTGCCTGAGGTTTAAGTGCCTGAGTCGGACGCCTCGTTTTCCATTGCACTCTGTCCACCACCCCAACCTCTGAAAGACAAGAGAAGCTTAGGCTGCGTTGTTCATGGGATACTCTTACCACAGTCCTCATCCCTCATGTATGTAAAGTGAACCTGACATCAATACAATTTCAAAAAGAATCATAGAATTCCTGCGAGACCTATGGAAATCATGTTCTGGCCCAGTCCTCTCTGACATTTAAGGAAACAGATCTAGGGAGAATCCATCTACCTAATTCCAAAAGAGATTTATACATTTGCTTTCCAAAAAGGCTGGCTGTCAGGCATACAACCACACTACTTTTGAGGCAGAGCTAGGAATAGATTAGTAGGACGAGTGTGTTGAAGCACTCAGTGGCAGCACAGTGATGTGCAGAGTGAGACTGCCCACAGGAGATCACGGAGAAACGCTGTGTCACATCACACTTGAGTGATTCACGCAGATCCGCCAGCCGCGTTTATTCAGTTTCTACTATGTGTTGCTCAAAATAGTGGGCCGCTGGTTACCAGAATCTGTTAGCATGTTTGCAAGTATGGTTGTTCTGCACATGGGTGTCTGGAGACATAGGAGTCAAATCCATCTGCAGAGATATGAGGAGTATAGTTGTCACTTTAATTTCTTATTAAAAGTTATATCACAGCATTCAATTTGTTCAACAAATTCACAGGCCTCTTACTGGTAGAAAATCCATTGGTATTGGTTCAATGATGGTACTATCAAATTTCTACTCACTCCTTGTCCTCTCCCCAGCTCCGTTTCTCTGCTCCTTGGTTTATCCTCAGGGTTAAGATTAGGGCTGACCATAGAGTAGGCATGCAGTAAATATTGGCTCAGTGAGTTAATGTGTAAAGAATGAAAACTCGCTTTATGGAAGCCATCATTGAAATGCACCTGGGTAACTGGGAGACACTTGGGAAGTCATGACAGGCAGTAGCCAAGCTGAGGGCTAAGGGACTTGGTTGCCAGAGATAAGGTGACTAACTAGGATCAGAGTGCGAGGCCAGGAGTCCAAAGTGGGATGGATCTGGCAGACCTCAGAGGTTCAAAGAAAAAGATCAGATGCCTTGGTGGTATAGTGGTGAGCATAGCTGCCTTCCAAAGAAACCGGAGATCAGAACTCCATCAGGGATACAGGTTAAGCACAGGATCATAAGTGAGATACTTATGGTCGGGAAAAAGTTACAGAGCGTGTTTCTCATCCCCTTGCAGGTATTTTTAAACACACTCTCTCCATCTCAAGGGCTCTACTTTCTGATATGGTTCCAGAGAAGGAAAGGCCGCTTGTAATCGGACACTTCAACACAGCCTCCAGTGTGGGCTTCATCTTGGGCCCCGTGGTCGGTGGCTATCTCACTGAATTAGAGGATGGGTTTTATCTCACAGCCTTCATCTGCTTTTTGGTCTTCATTCTCAATGCTGGTAAGTTGACAATCATGAGAAGGTTGTTTTGTGTATTCATACTGACCAATCTACCTTCTTCTCTCTTATTTCTTTGCAATTCGTTTTTATCAGAATAGACAGACTCATCGTCCAAAAACAAAAGTCATTTTGAGGAACCTCCCTAGTGTTTTCCATAGCGGCCGGTACCAGTTTACATTCCCACCCACGGTGTGCAAGAGTTCTCTTTTCTATTTTTTTTTTTTTTCTTTTTTGAGACCAGGTTTTGCTCTTGTTGGCCAGGCTGGAGTGCAATGACGTGATCTCAGCTCACCGCAACCTCCCCGTCCCGGGTTCAAGCGATTCTCCTGCCTCAGCCTCCTGAGTAGCTGGGATTACAGGCATGTGCCACCATACCCGGTTAATTTTGTATTTTTGGTAGAGACGGGGTTTCTCCATGTTGGTCAGGTTGGTCTCGAACTCCCGACCTCATGCGATCCGCCACCTCCACCTCCCAAAGTGCTGGGATTACAGGCATGAGCCACCACGCCCAGCCCAAGAGTTCTCTTTTCTCCACATCCTCATTAACACTTACCTTTTAAAAATATGTCTGTATTAGCCCTCCTAACATGTGCGAGGTGATTTTTCATTGTGGTTTTGATTTGAATTTCCCTGATGATTAGTAACATTGAACACCTTTTGTTTTTCCATCAGCCACTCCTTGGAGAAATGTCTATTCAGATTTTTTGCCCATTTTTAAACTTGGTGTTTTGTTGTTGTTGTTGTTGTTGTTTTTCTTTTTGCTGTTGAGTTGAAGGAGTGCCTTGTATAGTTTGGATATTAACTCTTTATCAGATGTATGATTTGCAAATCATATCCACTGTGCAGGTTACTTTTTGCTTTGCAGATTATTTCCAGGTTGCCTTTTCACTTTGCTGATTTGTTTCCATTGCTGTGCAGAAGCTTTTTAGTTTCAGGTAGTTCCATTTGTCTATTTTTGGATTGGTTTTGTTGTTATACCTAAGAAATTATTGCCAAGGTCAATTTCAAGAAGCTTCTACCTTCTTTTACAGTTTTAGGTCTTATGTTTGTCTTTAATCCATTTCGAGTTGATTTTTATCTTTAATCTATTTAAGTTGATTTTTGTAATGTGATGTGAGGAAGGGATTAATTTTATTCTTCTGCATGATACATATTTTAGTTGCAATTTAAAAGGGAAATCTTTTATTTTTAATGTATTTAATATAAATTTAAATACAATTGTGGAAGTAAGAAAGAAAGACTATGCAATCTCCTGCTATAGACCCCCAGTTGTTTCCATCATGGTAATGCACATGCCTCACAGCTGGCACAGTGGTAGGTGATGGGCAGACCCTGCCCCTCTCTCTGCCTTCCTCCATACATTCTGGCCACGCTGGCTTTCTGGTCTACCATATGTATGCCAAGCACATTCCCATAGGAGGGCATTGTACCAGGCCTGTCCTCTACCTGCCACATTCATCCCACGTCTGTTATTGGCTCTCTTTTCATCATTCAAGACTGAAGTATCTGCTTCCTTAGGCCTTCTCTGACCATTCTATCTAAAATAGCTTAATTTTCTTCATAGCATTCTTGAAATTATGTTATTAATTTGTTTTACTGCTTACATTCTGTTTGTTCCCCCAAATCAGTAGGCAGACTCTATGAGGGAAGAGATGTTGTCAGATTTACTCACTGCTATCACCCCTGTGCAGAATACACATTGGGCCGGGTGCAGTGGCTCATGCCTGTAATCCCAGCACTCTGGGAGGCTGAAGCGGGAGGATTGCTTGAGCCCAGGAGTTCAAGACCAGCCTGGGAAAGATAGTGAGACCCTGTCTACAAAAATTTTTTTTTTAATTAGCTAGGCATGGTGACACATACCTGTAGTCCCAGATCCTTGAGAGGCTGAGGCAGGAGGATTGTTTGAGCCCAGGAGGTCAAAGCTACAGTGAGCCGTGATCACACCACAGCATTCCAGCCTGGGTGACAGAGTGAGATCCTGTCTCAAATAAAGACATACATATACACATACACACAGACACACACATACACACAGACACACACACACACGCACAGTACTATGAGCTCCTTGGATGCAGGGCTAGTTGCTTAAAATGTCTTTCATCTTTTTCACTTAGAGAGTGGTGCATGGCTGGCCCTTGGATAAATGACTTCATAAACAAGAATTCATGCTAGGCAGTTTTCCTTACATTTAATGATATTGTACTTTACTGCAGCTTTTTGAATCTTTATATTCAAGGTTCTCTTTTGCATGATGATTTCCATATTGGGTTAGGATGTCAGACCCAGGAAGCAAAGTTCATGAGCTTATTCTCAGTCCTCACAGAAATATATTATGATTTTTTGCCAGGAATTTACTTAGCCTGTAACTTGAATCAGGAGGGGTAGCCTGATGGATTCACATAAACCTAGATAAAAGTCTCAAACACATGCCTCGTTGATGTGACCAGGTATCTTCACATATAAAGGAAGGTACATGAATGTGGTATCACTCAAAATTGAAAGTCAGCATATAACAAAGAAATTGGTTATGGAATTCTATTTTGGATCCTTCAACAATAGTGCCATTTAATATGTTGCCCTATCTTAAGCCTATAAATGGGTCTAAGCAGTTAGGAAAACATTCCACTGCAAGTGTTCCCAACTACAATGGCTTCAAGGAAGAGGGACTTGTTTTTCCAACATAAGAAACTTGAGGATAGGCAGGCTGGGGCCAACAGAATAGCAGAGGAGGAGAGGGAGGAGGACCTGGCTAGGCAGCACACACTGTCCCACCCAGGGCTTTGGCCATTCAGTGCAGTGAACATGATATTGTGCTTTCTCATCCCAGTCTTGCCATCCTTTACCCCCGAGTGACTATAGCTGTTTTCCTCAACGCTTTTACTCCGTTAGCTTCTTATATCCTCCTCTGATCTGCCACTTTGCCTGAGAAAGCCTTTTCCTTGTGATTTCTGTTCTTATGGTTAGGAACTCAAAACTGTGGAGTCTGACAGACTCAGGTTCAAATCCCTGCTTTGCCAGTTTTTAGTGTGACCCTTGGGCAAATTGTCTCCCATTTTTTCATCTATAAAATGGGGTAACAAAACACATAGCCTTGTTATGAGAACTGTAAGAGGTTCTGCATACAAGCAGCTTACCCCAGAGCCTGAGGTAGGATTGCATAGACCTTGTCTTGTTTGTTAATATTTTCTTAGCATTTCACACTTACGAACTCCATGAATATTGGAAGGCTGGACAGATGGATGGGTAGGTGGGTGGATTGCTTGTAGTAAGCACTCAACAGAAGTTAGTTGCCATCATCATCATCATTTTTATTATTTTAATTCTACTTTTTTAGTTCATCACCAATAATTCTTTCACATTTTTATCAATATTCTGTGTAATGTTCAAGGGCCCTTTTAAGATTGAATTATTAAAAGTCCACATCCACGTTCTCATGTGTTTGGTTTTCTGTTGTAAATTTGTCTACAGCTGAAGCACTTATACAATATTTGGAGAAATGACACACAAATGAAGTTGCTGAAAACAACATGAAGCAGCACTGAATAGCCACAGGTCTGAGTTGAACTTTTAAGTGCTCTTTAGCACTTAAAAAACAGTAGGATAGAGTTTGGAAGGGTGTCCTAGAATGGCAAGTTTGAATTCAGTTTTAAGAACACTTTTGGGCATGGATTGGCAAGAGACCAACAGGCAAGAATGTGCTAGTCCTATGAGGACAGAGGTGGGATTATCTGAGTGGTGGTTAGAGCCACTGCGTAAGGTTGTGTATGTTGTGGTCTATGAGAATGGTGCCCCCTGAGGTTTTGCAGGTGTGACCTGCACAAGCACTAGATGACCCTGACCTGGGGCAGATCCAAGCAGGTGCTTCCCACGGAGAGTTGGCCAAGCTGTCCCTGCCCATCGGTCAAGCCAAGGCAGGCCGTCACATATGTGGCAGCCTGCACTTGCCCCAGCATGGCCCTTATATTGCAATCTGGTTGCCTCTTTTCTTATCTGAACCCCTTTTTAGGTGTTAGTGTCTTGAGCACAGTATTTTCAGAGGCCTTGTCTGTGTTAATATATTTCTATGTTTAGCACTTAAGAAGCACTCCATGAATATTGGATGTCTAGATGGTTGGATAGATGGATGGATGTTAGGTGGACAGACAGATAACGAATAGGCAGAGAATTAGAAAGTTAATAAGGGAAGAATTTAAATTGATAACAATTCAGATATGAAATGATGAGATGTAGAATACTATCATAGGCTTTTGAGCTGGGAGAAAGCAGTGAGTACTTCGTAGGTTTCATGGTGTTCTTTTTTAAAGGCGAAGAGTCTTTTGCCAGAATCCTGATGTCAGAATAAAGCCATAGAAATGGTGAAAGATTAGATACAAAAATATAGACTAGTAAATTTAGTACCAAAATATAGATTAGTAATCTAACACAAATAATTGTCCCTTCCCCAAGGAGGTAGTGTATGGATTCAGTGCATTCAGATGCTTTAACGGATCTCATGCCATTTTAACAGGTCTCGTTTGGTTCTTTCCATGGAGGGAAGCAAAACCGGGCAGTACAGAGAAGGGCCTGCCATTGCGAAAGACCCATGTGCTGTTGGGAAGGAGCCATGACGCAGTGCAGGAGGCAGCCACCAGCCGCGGAGCCAGGGCCAGCAAGAAGGCTGCCCGGCCCTGGGTTGAAGTAGTGTTGGCCTTGCGGAACATGAAGAACCTGCTGTTTTCCGAAATGTGGGACATATTTCTGGTGCGCTTGCTGATGGCCATGGCAGTCATGCTGTACTACAGTAACTTTGTCCTGGCCCTGGAGGAACGCTTTGGGGTGCGGCCCAAGGTGACAGGCTACCTCATCAGTTACAGCAGCATGCTGGGGGCCGTGGCCGGCCTTGCCCTAGGGCCGATCCTACGGCTGTACAAGCACAACTCGCAGGCACTACTGCTGCATTCCAGCATACTCACCTGCATACTGCTGCTGCTGTACTCCTTGGCCCCCACCATGGGTGCAGTTGTCCTCTCCTCCACTCTCCTGTCCTTCTCCACTGCCATCGGCAGGACGTGCATTACGGACCTCCAGCTGACCGTGGGTGGGGCCCAGGCCAGCGGCACCCTCATTGGTGTGGGGCAGTCTGTGACTGCAGTGGGCCGCATCGTCGCCCCGCTCCTCTCGGGGGTTGCCCAGGAGGTCAGCCCTTGCGGCCCCCCCAGTCTGGGCGCTGCGTTAGCCTTAGTGGCCATTTTCATAATGTCTCTAAACAAGCCACACTCTAGTGGTGGTGGGAATAGTAAATTAAAAAGTGAGTAGATGGATTTGGACAACATAAAGCAAAAAAATCTGAGGTGGTTGAATGAGGGCCGGAGGCCATGATGAGAAGGGCGCTTTGGAAAGGGTTGGGGTGGAAGGGAAATATTTCCAGGTGGGTGTGAGCTGTTGGGCTTCTAGGTCAGCTCTTGGCCATGCAGCCATGCCTGCAGGATGATCAGAAGTCACAGCAGCTCGTGGGAAGGTTAAGACTGGAGCAAAGCTTTTCCAAGGTGAGCATATGCAACGTTTACCTGGAAGTCTCTTCTTCCCACCTGGGCTAATCAGGTTACAATTTTCAAGGGTAAAAAAACTACCAGCTACAGGGTAGGGAAGTGGTGGTGGAATAAGAGAACATGATACATAGAGGAAGGGAAGAAACCACAAACATTTTCCTACTGAAAAATAGGGTGACATGTCAGTCAAATTCTGATCAACTGGAACATGAGTTTCCAGTTAAATTCCATACACTAGGAGGGAGTTTTCTATCAAAATCCTGCAGACTGAAGAAGCTGGTTTATTAGAACCAGCCTGTCGCTTTTCAAAGCTGCTTAAAAAGAAGATACTGACCTCACCCCTAGAGATGATTCAGTGGGCCTGGGTGGGGCCAAGAAATCCGTGGTGTTTTGTAAGCACTGCTGGCGATTCCTCATGGCAGTAAAAAAGACCACACTGAGACTGCACTGATTTTGATTAAAGTACAGAGGCTTGGCTGTTTTTACACAGCTAACTAAATTTGGACTCTTAAAATTGTGTTTGTAATCACAATGTGTTACACCTTTCCCAGCTCTCAGCAGTTGTACTGCATGATGGAGCAGTGGGCCCTTGGGACCTGTTCCCTGTGCTCCCTGCCTGTGAGAGCCCAGCTTGCTCTGAAGTTGGACTAAACCACCTAGATGCTGGGCTTGCCAGCCTGCTCCTGGAAGCCTGCATTCCAGTCGGGTTGCAGCCTTCTGGTGCTGACAGAACCCGGTGGTGAAGCCAAAGCACAGGAATGCTTTTAAAATGAACAGTTTATGCAGAATAAGGGTCAGGTGTCCTGCCAGACCAGAAGAACTTGATGCTACTGTGTCTTGTGTTAAGAATCATTTCCTAGCTGGGCTCGGTGGCTCACGCCTGTAATCCCAGCACTTTGGGAGGCCAAGGCAGGCGAATCACGAGGTCAGGAGATCGAGACCACCCTGACTAACATGGTGAAACCCCGTCTCTACTAAAAATACAAAAAACTTAGCCGGGCATAGTGGCGCGCGCCTGTAGTCCCAGCTATTCGGGCGGCTGAGGCAGAATGGCATGAACCTGGGAGGCGGAGCTTGCAGTGAGCCCAGATTGCACCACTGCACTCCAGCCTGGGCGACAGAGTGAGACTCCATCTGAAAAAAAAAAGAATCATTTCCTTTATTTTTAGTCTCACGCCTGCGAATACAAGCATTCTGTTGATCAACAAGGAAATATTTTGATGTGCCATTTCTTGTCTAAACTGGAGTTTCATATACAGCGCCCAGGGGGCCACGAGAGGCAGAGGCCCAGAGAGAAGGTGAACATAGCCTTGCAGGGAGACTTGTGCCAGGCAGGATGACCATTGGGATTACATCAAGTATTAATCAGAGTTACTTAAGGGCTTCCTCTCAGACAGTTGAAGTTCAAATTCCTTTTACTTTTCTTGGATTAGTCCACTAGGATGATGTGCCTGTTTTCAACTTAACACATGCATAATTGTAAATATTTTAGTACACTACAGTAGTTTGTCATATCTTTAATATTTATTGTTTGTAAAGCAGTAAACATTTCTGTATTTTAGAAGTCATGGAGTAAAATCAAATATTTATGATAAATAATTGGAAGTATGTTTTAGTTTGAAGATTGTTCTTTTTCCTATCTTGCTGCAAGGAAAAATGGACTTCTGATTAGGTTTTACAATTGTTAACTTTTATGTAAATGTTAAGTGCTTTCGAGGAGACCAAACTATTATTAATATATAAAATGGCCTTGCCCTTAAGGAGCAAACTAAATGTCATGGAGATTGGACTCAAAAGGCAATAAATAATCAAGGGTTTATGCAATGAAATAGAATTTCAGAAGAGTTTGGATCTCAAAGATTGCCCTTCACTCTCAGAAATAGGCAAGTTTCTTAAAAGCCCTCATAGCCGTGTTTTCATTTTAAAAATCGTAGCACTTTATTTTTGAAGTTTAAAAAGCCCATAAGCTTAATGAGTCTTTATAATCAGACACATGGAAATATTGAAAACCAAAGACTGATCTTAGAATATAGAGTAGAGAGACATGTTTGTTATTCTCCACTAGTGACTTTAGTATTTTGTTACGTGATATTTTTTAGGTGCACCTTTTCTTGTGACTCCTTTTACTTTATCTAATGTCTTCCTCTTTAAAGTGTGACCCAGAGACCAGTAGCGTCAGCATGACCTGGGAGCTTGTGAGACCTGTGAACACTGAAGCTCCAGCTCAGACGTGTTGGGGACCATTTTAATAAGATACCTAGCTGATTTTTTGCACAGTAAACTTTGAAAACCCCTGGTCTAATGGGTAGTATTTGTATCACTTATGGAATATAATCTCAGGGAAATTAAATCTGCTCAATTAACATTTGTGGTGTTTCATTTTTTAAATTCTCTTGAGTAACTTCTATAGCCCTTTACAGAGTGTCAGGTTGAGCTACATGAAGTTGCTATTTTTGTAAGTCAAAAATATCTTCATAGGGTTCAACTTACTATTCTATGGAATCTTATTTTAGAAGTATTGAACTTTTCTGAAATGTTTCTGACGAAAATGTCACCCTTTCCAACACTCTGCCAGCCATAACTGCTTGGGAACAGGTCTCCAGGATTTGGGTTCCATAGAGCAGAAGGTACGCCTCTGCCCTCATGTCCAGAGAGATGAATAACATCCTGAAAAGGTACAGGGTGTGTCTGATCACAGGAGTCACCTGCAAGTCTCCAAACTCAGGCTGGATGGCCCCTTGGGGAGTGAATTCTGCAAGAGTTGCACCTGGGGCCAACAGAAGGAGCTGGAATCACTGATTCTGTGTCCTGGCTACATGCCTTAGACCACAGGAACCAGACTGTGAAGCACCACAGGTGTTTCTGTGAACATCTTGAGTTGGGAATCACTGAGTTAGATCAAGAATGGATTCGGCTGCCATGCTCAGGGGTTGAGATTGTATTGACGGATGAAGGGGAATGACAGAAGAATTCCTGCGGTAGAGTGCTCTGAAGACACTCCTGTTTTAGAAAGAGCTCTCCAGCTGCAGCGAGGAGGATTAACTGGAGGCCCAAGGAATAGTCTGGACTTTGGGGCAGTAACTTTAGGGGGGCCCTGAGGGAGAGCTGGTTGGGAGGACAGGGACAGCAGGCAGAGGCTGTGGCCCTCAGGGTGATTGCAGGAGAGGTTGTGAATAATTCCCAGGTGATGAGTGTGCAGCTTTGAGGAATTTCAAAGGGTTGCTTGGCGTCTTTTCCTGAAGACACTTCTATAAGATATTTAGAAATCTATCAGGAGTGAGAATCAGTCCAGTCTGAGAAAATTTTAGGCATTTGGGCAACTGCATTCAGAAAACAGCTATTTATTTGGAATGCATAATAAAAGCCATGAGACTGAATCTCCATGCCTCTTTGCCCCCCAGTAGCCTTCGAGAAGTCTCTAAAACAGGGTTACCACAGATTTAGCCATGATGATGTGTAACACAGCTTTTCTTGGGATAGGTTGATGGGTTAAAATAACTTTTTTTTCAGCCCTAATGTTTTTTTCTTGAATTTGCCAGTCACATGATAATTTTCTTCAAAAATAAAACTTTATAATTGTAATGAGATACTATCATTTATTCTTATAAGTTGTATTTTTAGAAGTTATTGATGTGTCTTCCCACATATTTCAATTCAGGATCCAGAAGTGTTTTGAAAAATGTAATCTCCAGTATGCTAGGACACATCTTAATAGTAAAAACAAGGCTTTGGCTTTTAAAACCATTATGCAGATACCAAATATATATGTAATCTGACATTTATACCGATGGCCAGTAAATAGAGGACAGTTGATCCTTGAACAACACAGGGGTTAGGAGTGCCAAGCCCCCAAAATGGTAGAAAATTTGAGTGTAACTTTTGACTCTCTAAAAATTTACTACTAATAGCTTACCGTTGACATGAAGCCCTACCAACGATATTAATAGTCGATTGACATGTATTTTGTATGTTATATACTATATTTTTACAATGAAGTAAGCTAGAGAAAAAAATGTTAAGAAAAAGAAATAATATTATTAAGTGGAAATGGGATCATAAGGGTCTTCATCCTTGTCACCTTCATTTTGAGTAGGCTGAGGGGGAGGAGGAGAAGAAGGGATTGATCTTGCTGTCTTAGGGGTGGCAGAGATGGAAGAAAATCCCCGTTTAAGTGGACCTGTATAGTTCAAATCTGTGTTGTTGAAGGGTCAACTGTAGTTTTAAGGTAACATCTCACAGTAGGATTTATTTCTAGTTAAGCAGATGCACAAATACTCAGATCTCTCATTTTTCTCAACCAGGTATCTAAACACCATTTTATAGATAGCTGTCTACTAAAACAATAAAAGCAAAACTTCTGTTTTCCTGATTCAGTATATTATAAGAAATGTTATTTATGAGATGGAGTCTCACTCTGTCGCTCAGGCTGGAGTGCAATGGCACAGTCTTGGCTCACTGCAATCTCTGCTTCCGGGTTCAAGCAATTCTCCTGCCTCAGCCTCCCGAGTTGCTGGGACTACAGGCACACGCCACTGTGCCCAGATAATTTTTGTATTTTTAGTAGAGACAGGGTTTCACTATGTTGGCCAGGCTGGTCTCAAACTCCTGACCTCAGGCGATCTGCCCACCTCTGCCTCCCAGAGTGCTAGGGTTACAGGCGTGAGCAACAGTGCCTGGCCACTGATTCTTACTTTTAAAAGTGACTTTACAGCTTGTACTGTTCCTTCCAGGGAGAAGATAATTATTAAGGAAGGTCGTTAGTTATTGCTGATAACTTACACGGCATAAGAATGAACTGTAAGGATCTTGTTTGAACAAAGAATTGTATTTTGATCAGTCTTTATACTACAACTTGATACAGTTCTTTTTTCAAAGTGTCCACTGTAGAGGAGGGAAGTGGTTAAAATACCTATTAATGATTGCAACTTATAACATGGATAGGAGACAGTCTTCTTTCAGGCTTACCAAAGAATCTCCATGCCATTTTGAGTAGAGACACAGCCTCTTATCCAGACTGAGAACTAGTTTTTGGTGTGATAGCTTACCTACCTACACCTGTCCCAAGTTTCTTAATGAAATTGAAACCACATGAAATATCCAAGGCAAACCTAATAAAGGTGTTCTGCCGCTGACTATGGGGCTGGACCCTTGTGGGGCTGTATGTACGCGACTAGGTAGGTGTTTGCCTTAAGTAGTCTGTTCTGTGAGCCTGAAGCACAGGCCTGGCCATCTCAAAGCCTAACATCTGTCAGGCCCAGTCTGTGACGTCACTGACAAGGGTGAGTGTTTTCCTTGGGTCACCTTCAAAGTACCTTCACTGTGCATCTCTTTGGAATGAATAACACTGAAAGCATGATGAACTGTTACTGCCATTCCAAATAACTTTCTAGCTAAACGTCAGTACTTCAACTAAAGGTTCAATAGTAAGACATAGTTATGGTAGCAAATCTAGTATTTATTAATCAGATGCCAAACTGTATTCATGGAAACCTAAAATTTGATGTGTTAATACACATCTTTGCATAATCTTTAAAAATTATTTGGTAAGGCAATAATTAGAATTAACTTATTTACGTTTGCATGGGGAGGCCATATTTAATATTTAAAAGCATACACCATTTTTGAGCCCTTTTGCAGAGCCTTTTTAGATATAAAAATTAATGAACAAATTAAAATGTTTATTCCTCTAATCACATTCTGTTACACTGTAATAGAGTTAGCCCAGTCTGAGATATATGTATTTGGAATTAATAGAATTGAAATTTTCAATACTCTGAAGCTCTTACCTTTCAAGAATTCTAGCCATCACAATCCCATTCAACAGAAATGAGAGTGATTTCATACACAAATATAAAAACTGGGACTGTTCTGTTTTCATGTATGTACCATTTTCCCCATAAGTGATTAAAGGTTTACATGTGATTTAATATTTAAACTTTGGTAAGATTTTTCATAGAAACAAGGAAAAATTTCCTTTGTGTACATATACAAAATGTGTTTGGGAAGCAGGGTTATCCTAACTGGATACAAAGAGCTTCATCTAAATTAGAAATTTAGTCTTCAGTCATACTTATGACTCAACAGGAGCCAATGAAATAAAAAAGGATAAAAATGTTTGTATTTTTAATTCAGGATGTTTTGTTCCAGAAATCAGAAAAATCACAGCCTCTGTATCTGGTATTCTGTCTGCTGGGCATCTCATGAGTGACATTTCTGTACCCTCCAGTAGGAGAACAACAGATTCCCATACAAGACATACTGAAAGGTCTTGATGTACGTTCTGAGGCATCAAAATAAACCATATGCTGTGCAGACTGAAAAGTTGATAATAATCCATTCACAGTAGATAGGTTAACTCTACACCTAGAAAAACTCATATCCTGACCTTGCAATTAAGAGAACAAAGCTACAATTTATTTAAAATATGATTTTATCTGAAAAGGTGCAGGAAGTTTAAAAAGAAAAAAGGATCAAAAAATGATGTGCCAGCGTGACACTGAAGTGGTCTGCAAAGTCCCTATCTGCATATTTGACCTGCACACCCCCAGGGCGGCTGATCCGTGTCTGAGGGTGTCAGCTAGGCGCAGAGTGGATGATGCTGGGGGATTCTAAAGGAAGGTGTCATCTGTCAGGGACAAGGAGCCATGGTTATGCCACACAGCTGGTACCCAAAGGGGACTTCTGCTTTCCTTAGAAGGGGGTTGAAGAAAGGGTTGGTTAAAAAGTGAGATAAAAAGTAGCAGCGAGCCACATACTTTAACCTCGTGTGTTCTGAGCCACGAGTGTTATCTTTCAGATTGATGAGAGAATCAGCACATGGTGTTCAAGCCTGAGCGGATAATGCCAACAGCTGCTTCATCCGGACAAAGTGATCTCTTTAATCACGTTTTTAAGAAGAAACTACAGTGTGCACTTTGACAAAAATATTGCAGATTATGAAACGTGACTTTTAACATAAACACAATTTGGGCAGTACAATAAATGCAAAACGTGCTGAGACTTGTACTGTGTTTGTCTACGGTTTTTATATAAATCAATACCCTCACTGCCCAGGTAAAACACTACACCCCACCATAAAGCTGAGCAAAAGCTGAAAGAAATCTCTTCACAGACATTTTGTGAGCATATACACAAAACACATGCTTTTAAAAGTATCGGACTTTGAAGCCAATTTCTAGTTTGCTCGTTGACGTAACTGTTCCCAACAGTCTCCCCTTAGCATTATGTATTAAAGTAATAAACCCCGACTTCTCACTTACAGGTAGTTCAAATCAAATTTTGTTACAACCAACACCAAAGACCTATCAAAAATCCACAGTCACATTGGAACTTTGGTTGGATCGAGTGTTGTTTGGACGAAGGAAAGCCTTTACAAAGGGCTAGGGCTCTCTCTACTACTGAAATTTAGATTGTGAAAATATTTAGTCAATACTCTCCTTCATAATGACTAGTGACTAGAATTTAAGAATTACAAAAAGAAGAAAGTATAGAGAAAAAGCCAAATAAAGTCAAATTTATTTTTATTGCCTTTGTCATTCAACAAACAAAAAATTTAAACTGATAATAATTGAGATTTAAGTTTTCCTTTATACATAGTCATCCAAATTCTATCAGGATGAATTACTGAAAGCTGAATTTGGTCTACCTGCTTAACAAGAAGTGATATAAACATTTTCATGTTTTCTCCTTCAGTTCCAGAAAGTTAAACTCTTTATAATGGTTATAAACATAGGAAACCTGGAAAAATTAGGAAATTTATTCTTTAAGGTCACTTTCAATTTCTGTGTTTCTTTTCAGATTTCATACTGTAGCTTTTCTGAAAACTGATTTTTGGCATTCTCAAAAATTGCATCATATTTCTTGAAACATGTTATCATAAAATTTTATGTCAGTTTTAATTTGTGTTAAGCAGAATAAATATTTTATATAAATATTTTCATTTAAAATAGAGATTTTGGCACAGAGTCCTAAGCCTGTAGTTTTCAAATTGCATTCTATGCTACTTTCCCTAGATCAAGGAATTGTGCTCCTATGAACTTGTACCTTGTGTATCTAACCTTTGCTCTGTCTCATGCTCAACAACCCAGCAGTATTCTAAGACTTTAGAACGTGAGAAAAAAGTGTAGATTGACTTCTCCTTGCTGGTGGAGGTGGAAAAGGGGTGGAGAACCACTGCTGAGGATTTTTGTCTTAATATTTTCATGTTCTCCTCCTGATAATACTGTAGGCACTTGCATCCTTTGGGGTATCTTCAGCGGGAAATCAAAGGACTGTGAGTGGCTTCATTTAATCTCTACACTCAGAAATGCAGAGGCGTGTTCCAGTCAAGTTTTAAAGAATTATTTAGAAAAAAAAAAAAGGCCAATAAAATCTACAGTTAAGAGATAGAGAATCAAATATTAATCTTGAATGCTTAGGTTCCACTTCTTTTCTTTCTGCTGTACTTTTAAAAAGTAATGAGTAGAATTCAATTTTATATGAAAATTCTGAGTTACTATATTATCGAATGGGAAGAGGTAACAAATTACAGACTAGTGCAAAACAGTAGGACTCCCACATTCTCCAAAGTGCTTCCTGAATAAAATTCAAAACTTGATATCTCATCAACTTGTGAAACGTTAGAATACTGTGTCTACAAACTTTCTTCTTTGTCTGCCTGGAGCCTCTAACCTGGAGGCTCAAAATTCAAACAACACTACAGAAAAATTCTACTGAAGCAGATGATCATAGATCAGCTTAGATCACCTGCCTCCTCCTCCTAGTATTGCACAACGTAAAACCCACCAGCAAGTTGTAACCAGGTGCTGCCCTGTGGCCCCACTTGCCACATGGACCCTCATGGGTGGGAACTTCATCAAAAGCTGCTCCCAAATCTGTCAACACAATAAGCTGGTGGATGCCTGGGCATCCTTTCTCTCTGCACCATTTAAACAAGAAGAAGAAATAGAATTTAGATGTCACCCCCAAACACACGGTAGACAGAGGAACAAGTTAAAAACCAGTAGACTCTCAGTACATAGGAGTCCTGGGGCCTCCAATCTGTGCTCTGGGAGTCAGGCCATTCCTTCTGCATGACGTTCCGATTGTTTGCCCGGTTTGAGTCATAAGGTGTCTGCTTCCAGCTGTGCTCTTCACTTACCGCCTGCTCCATCATGTCAGGACAGGGAAAAGCTTCCACCCTGAGCTTAGGAGTCACCCCTGAGCGCCATCCTTCACCCCTGGGAAAGAAAGCTGTTCTCGATAATTTTAGTGCCATTCACTTAACAACTGATTACAGATATACATATTTTTTCATAAATAAAATTTGAAGCATATATGTAATATATTAAAATCTTCACCAACAAGGGTATGTTAAAAAATTCAAGTTCTGTCATTCATTCAAGTTCAATAAAGGCACACATGACCATTTTTTTTTCTTCAGGCCTGCAAATAATACGATTGCTCCCCATAAGTCACAAAAGGCATTTTGTGGGACTATTTTTTATTTGATTTTCCTTTTCTTCGGATTTGCCTCATTTATCCGTGGCATGAATCTATATCGCCTCCAGAAGTATTTAGATGCACAGAGAGTTTTACACAGATTCCACTGTTGTGTCAGGTTTCAGAGTGACAAACCACAGCTGTCCTGGGTCAGACACTCAGATCTGCTTTCACTGCTTCTCTTAAGGCTTCTCACTCCCAAATCGGGCTTTCCGGCTTCCAGATTCCGATGCCCTCCAGACCAGCCGTGGTGGCGGCTTGGGCAGGATGCCTTCAGTCAAACTGTCTTCCCTCTCTGAGCCAGACTGGTCTTTAGAGAGAAGGGGCTGCTGTAGTAAGCCTGGCGTCTGGGTGCCCTTTTCTCTGCTGTGGGGTGTTGGGGGGGTGCTGGGCATCTCTCGGCCAGAATCAACATCTACCTCGTTCTTCCATTCCATTTTATAGGACTGGGGGGATTTCTCGGATAACTGTTCTGGCAAGAAGCGCCTGGCTCTGGGCTGCAAATTGAGCACGGTGGTCCCGGCATCTGCGTCTGAGTCGCTGCTATGGCCATCTATCATGGAGTGAAAGACAAGGTGGGCAAGCATTTTAGAGAGAAGGCATTGCAAGTAACTTCACTACCTTAGTGAGTCAGGCAACTGATACGTCCTGGGGCTCTGGGGAGAGGGGAGGCTAGCGGGCTCATGCTAATTTTAGGTGAGTGGCCTTGTGCATCTTACATAACCCCCGAGAGCACCCATGCCCACAAGTATATATTCATGCTAACTTTGAAGAGCTTACTGTGTGCCAGGCACTGTCCTAAGCCCTTTCAAATGCATTAGCCCATTTTGTCTTCACAATCACCTACTTTACAGATGGGGTAACTAGGTTCAAGAGGTATGTGTAGGTGGTGGAGCTGGGTTTCCAACCGAGCCCCTCTGGCAGTAGCAGCTGTGCTCATCTGCCCCACAGGAATGATCCCAGGAGGGCTCAGCCTGGCATCTGGCACACACTAGGCAGTCTGATAATCACCTGCTATGGAGAAGATTCTTGCCTTGATCTGGAACCTCAAACATGGCTTTGCTGATTTCCTTTACATTTCCACAAAAGGTCTAAAACCCTTTGCAAACAAAGGGAGGGGACAGCTTTGGAACCAGATTCAGGTGCTAGAGTGCCATGGGTAGAGCAGTGAACAAAATGCTTGTCCAGGAGTTGAGATTCTTGGGAACTGAGAGCATGTTTGCTGGTGGGACCATGGGCCACTGTTCTAAATATTCAGTGCTGCCTTGTCTTGCCCCTATTATTCTCACCTCACCCTCCTTTATCACCAGCCATCATTTAGGCTTCCCTCTTCTCAGTTAATTAAACAAGAAAAAATAAAAAAAAAAAAGAGGGGTAATGATTGTTCCATCCCACATTTTTTTTTTTTTTTTTTTTTTTTGAGACGGAGTCTCGCTCTGTCACCCAGACTGGAGTGCAGTGGCGCGATCTCGGCTCACTGCAAGCTCCGCCTCCCGGGTTCACGCCATTCTCCTGCCTCAGCCTCTCCGAATAGCTGGGACTACAGGCGCCCGCCACCACGCCCGGCTAATTTTTTTGTATTTTTAGTAGAGACAGGGTTTCACCGTGGTCTCGATCTCCTGACCTCGTGATCCGCCCACCTCGGCCTCCCAAAGTGCTGGGATTACAAGCGTGAGCCACCGCGCCCAGCCCCCATCCCACATTTTATTTTAGATTCTAGGGGTACACATGCAGATTTGTTACATGGGTATATTGCATGGTGCTGAGGTTTGGGCTTCTAATAATCCCATCACCCAAGTAATGAACATAGTACCAATAGGTAATTTTTCATTCAACCCTTGCCCCTTGCCCGGCTCCCTACCTCCCCCCTTTTGAAACCCATAGTGTTTATTGTTCCTGCCTTTGTGTCCTGTGTATCTAATGTTTAGCTCCCACTTGTAAGTGAAAATATATGGTATTTGGTTTTCTATTTCTGCATTAATTCCCTGAGACATCCTACATTTTAATAACATGAAATCCTAATATAGTTCTTCTGGGGTTCACAGACAATGGCTTCGGTGTCTACATAAAGATAACCATCACATTAAAAAATATTAGACATTATAACAAAGCTTTATAGTTATAGCCAGAATAAATATATGGCTGCTTTCATGAAAATATATTAGAATTACTGTAGAAATTTAATTACTTAAACATTTGCAGACTTACAACTTTCTGTTTACCTGCCCTTGAACCCCATGATGACAATATTTTCTGGAAAATGACTGATTGGATTCTTTAGAATCTGCCCAGAATGCCATTCCAAAAGGTTGCAATGCAAATTAAAATTCACCCCGTTATTATTTTAGATTTGCAAACTCTTGAACTCATTCTGTTTTTTTAATTATTATTATACTTTAAGTTTTAGGGTACATGTGCACAATGTGCAGGTTCGTTACATATGTATACATGTGCCATGTTGGTGTGCCGCACCCATTAACTCGTCATTTACATTAGGTATATCTCCTAATGCTATCCCTCCCCTCTCCCCCCACCCCACGACAGGCCCTGGTGTGTGATGTTCCCCTTCCTGTGTCTAAGTGTTCTCATCTGAACTCATTCTTAATGAAGAAAAATAATAGGAAAATTTGTCTAGTTTATAAACATTGGCAAATAAATTTAAAATTTTTCTGCTCCAACTATATTCATTACCTG
Organism: Nomascus leucogenys; assembly: GCF_006542625.1. NCBI lineage: Eukaryota > Metazoa > Chordata > Mammalia > Primates > Hylobatidae > Nomascus > Nomascus leucogenys. Next base: position 81,161,442 of record NC_044394.1, read on the forward strand.
CATTAGAAATAGTCCTCCTCTTTTGTAGCTTTTCTGGAAGCTTTGTATTTTTAGGTAAAGATAAATATCGGGAGGTTGAAGTGGAAGCCTGTAAAAAAAATATAAAATCTTACTTAAACTATACAAATGGCACTTATTGTATATTAAAGATTAAAAATTGTACAGCAAAACTTCATGTTAAAAATCAGAATTTTAATTCCTGATTCCAAAATTACTTTGTGAGGGGCTGTAACTATTATAACTTGAAATAATTAAATCTCTTCCAAATAGAATGGAGATCCCTACAAAGGGAAATAGAAATAAGTGGGAAATAAATTAGAAACAAATATGAAAACCACTGGGTCTTCTCAAAGAAAAGCTACTGAAACATCTATGTATAAAAGTACTGCCAGAAAGACTTAGAACCTACATGTGTGGGGAAGAAGATATGTTTACAAATACATATGTGTAAGGTTTTTTTTTTAACTTTAATAAATCTTAAAAATGATATCAATAGAACAAAAAGTATTACTACAGCTAATTTACTGGCATTTCAAATACCACAGTCGCTAGTGTTTTAAATTAACTTGTAATTAACACTGCTACATTTTACACATAAAATAACTCCTTGTTCACATACAACCATTTTGATTTCTGACAACCCAATATAGGATATGATTAAAAATAAGCCTCAATTCTTGCTATGTGAAAACAATATATCACAGTATTATTATTATTATTATTGAGAAGGAGTCTCGCTCTGTCATCCAGGCTGGAGTGCAATGGCCCAATCTCGGCTCACTGCAATCTCCACCTCCCAGGTTCAAGCGATTCTTCTGTCTCAGTCTCCCAACAAGCTGGGATTACAAGTGCACACCACCATATCCGGCTTATTTTTTTTTATATTTTAATAGAGACGGGTTTCACCGTGTTGCCCAGGCTGCTCTCGAACTCTTGAGCTCAGGCAATCCACCCGCCTTGGCTTTGGCTTCCCAAAGTGCTGGCATTACAGGCATGAGCCACCATGCCTGGCCCACAATATTGTTTTTAAATGGCTTTCCTTATCTATTGACAATTCCTTGAACCAACTGCAATGCTGGCCACACTACCTGTGAACACTCACTTCCCCCAGCCACCCTGGCCTTCCTGCAGCTCCTCAGAGAACCCTCAACAGCCACTTGATCGGCAGAGCTGATGATACCATCAGCTGAGCAGTGGAATAGCTAGGGGCTCCACCCCTGGAAGTCTCCCAGAGGCGCACACTCAGTTACCCTGTGTTCTCGATTCAAGCTGCTGTCCTTCCTAATGCTTTCTCGCAAACTGTGTCGCCGGCGAATCAGAATCTCCTTGGCTTGTCTCTCACTTGTGTCGGCTGTCAGACTGTGTCTGTTGTAGGATAAAGTCTGAAATGAAAACATACAGAGGACATTAAAAAAACAAAAACAAAAACCTGATCATTTCCCCAGAAATTCCAAGACTTTACCACATTTCTTTGGATCTGCACCTCAGCTAAGCACTTATAACTTCTGTGCAGAGCAAAAAATTAAATTAAGAGTATAAAAGTTAACAGTCTTCAGATCCTCAAAGAATTCATATTTTCTTTTCATTTTATGTATTTTTCTTTTTCTTATTTTTAGAGTTGGGGTCTTGATCTGTCACTCAGGCTGGAATGCAGTGGCACTCATAACTCACTGCAGCCTCCAACTCCTGGGCTTAAGCAACTCTCCCACCTCAGCCTTCTAAGTTGGTATTACAGGTATGTGCCACATAGTTCATCCTTTAATAAAAGTCAGATCATAAGGTTTGTTTTTCATTGAAAAGTGTGATTTTCATCAATGAGAAAAATGATTGATTTCATCAAGTGCCATGTCTACCTTGAAGTCTCTTGTAGGTAATTAGCCATCATGAATATCTGGAAATAAAATACAAGTCACCATCCTACAGTCTCTTTTGAACAGGAATTACTGACATTAAAAACAAACCACTTTGAGCCACTTGGTGGTGCCATGCCCTTCTGATTAACTTCAGAATGTTCCTTTTTTCAACTGAGTTGTCACATGAAGAAAGCTGGTGACACTCCCCACAATGATTACATCCCAGTGTTTGAAAAGTAAAATTTCTAAACTGGGGCTGTACATGGCATCCACTTTTAGTTTTATAGGCTATATAGAAATGTGCTTCCTAAAATAAATCATAAATAATAATTAAATTCATTTCTGATAGAATAAATATGTACTTCTTGGGAATATCCCTGTGTCCAGAAATATATTAGGTTCTATTGAGAGATGCAAATGTAACACAGAACAAGGCTTCATTCCTGCCTTGAGGAGTTTACCATCTCATTGAGCATCTAAGGCTAACAAAATTATGCAAAACCATGGAAATAAGTGCTGCAACTACATGGTACAGTATAAGCTCCAAGTGCTATTCCATGTAACCACAAGGATGGGAATAATATGGTGGCTGTTGGGGGAACCTTAAAAACTGGAGGCTTTGGACCAGCTGATGGGAAGGTGTGAGATGCTCCCAGGGGACAGCAAGAAGGCCACCTGGGCCAAAGAACAAAAACAGAACCTCTCACTCCCTGGGTGTTTCAGGGAGCAGATGGGTGAGGGAGTTGTGGAAATATGGTTGGATAAAGTGGAACTTGGAAATAGAGTCCAAATTTTCAACGAATAGTTTAGCTTGGGAGCCACAAATATTGTTTTGTTTCATTTTAAATTAAAAGGTACTGTAGGAAAAAGGGTCAGGTAAGAGTCATGTGGATGGAATGGGGACACCTTATGGGGAGACCAGCTAAGAAGCTACTGAAACAGCCCCCACATGAGCAAGGAGGACTCCTGACAAGCTGTGTGGCCCATGTGCCACTTCACTTCGCTGTGCCTCAATTTCTTTATCTGTGAAATGGCGACAGCAGTAACACCTACCACTTGTTGGAGGATTAAATGAGTTAATGCATGCAACACACTGAAATGGGGCTTGGAAAATTGAGGACACTCTCTACTCCTTAGCTGTTTTGTTAGCAAATTATTAGACTAAGGTGCTAACAATGGAAACAAAGTGAAAGAAGTGGCTCAGAAGAGAATAAACTATAGCACTTTATAAATAACAAGGAGGGTGAGACCCATTTTAAGAGTCTAAGCTATAAAACTATTTCTTTAAAACAAACAACAATCAATTCATTTCTTTAAAATTAGTCAACATGTGTATTTCTTTATATCCAAGCCCACAGCGGCAGAACTCCCTGGGGACCCCAAGGCTTCAGCCATGGTGTCCAGGAGGATTGTAGGACCCTGAAGAGGGGTGGAGAGAAACAGGAGAGAAGATGCCCAGCATGGGACCTGCTGAGCCCAGTGTCATGGTGCAGCCTCCAATTACAGCACAAAACCAAAAGGCATCCTGTTAGCCAAAGGTAAGTAAATATTTTGCTACATAAATTATTCTTACTCGCTGACGGATTTGATAGAGATTTCTTGATAAGAGTTCTCGAATTTCATCAGTTTCACTGGATGTGACCTTTCTTATTTTTTCTTCACGACAATCACTGTGAAAGTTTAGAAAAAGAGTATTTTACCTTTCAACAAATATTAGAATCATTGATTTTCTTCCTTAGAGATATAAGTATTTAAGACGAGTCTTAATTTTTAAAAATAGCACTTAGGGATTATTCAATAACTTAAAATAATTCCAAATTCTGTAACTCTTATTTCAGTTTCAAAATCATTCATGGCAAGTTTAACAATTCACAAGTTTTCAGAGTCTATTCATGTCATTATGTTTTCAAGGAAGAAAAACTACAATGGCTTATAATGCTACCTCACTTTATTACTTCTAACACTCCATAAATAAAGTAAAATAGAATAGTTTTCTCCAACAGAAACCTAGTTAACTTCAATTTACCATTAAGTTTTCATATTTTAAAAACCTCATCGTAAGTATTTGCAAACACACCATTTATAACATGTATGTATATCCAGTCAATCCTCATTTGTGGGTTCCATAATCATGAACTCACCTCACCTACTTGCTAATATTGATTTATAAACCCAATATCAGAATTTCAGTATTTTTGCAGTTATTCACAGACATATGCAGAGTGACAAAAAATTTGAGTCACTTGACACACTTTTCCTGAAGATGTTGAACAAGGAGACATCTGCTTTCTTGCTTCCACTCTCACACTATAAATAATGTCCTTCTCACAGTCTATTTAGTGACATGATTTTTTTTATATTTTTATGTTATTTATTGGTAATTCTGCCGCTTTAAATGGCCCCCAGGCATTGCTGAAGTGCTGCCTAGAGTTCCCAAGCACAAGAAGCCTGTGATGTGCCTTATGGAGAAAATGTGTTAAGTAAGCTTAATCATAGATGAGTTTATAGTGTTCTTGACCATGAATTCAACGTTAATGAATTAGTGATATATATTAAATAAGGTGTCTGTAAACATAAACATACATCAAATAGGTTACATATTGATTGGCTGATGAAAATTTTGTGACCAGAGGCTCAAAGGAACCTAACCTTGTACGTGCCCCTAGAAAAATGATTCAGTATTTGTTGCTGGGCATGGTGGCTCATGCCTGTATCCCAGCACTTTGGGAGGCCGAGGGGGGCGGATCAATTAATAATAATTTTTTAAAAATTGTTATTACTAGTTTCAAAATACTATCAATGCATATTTAACAATACTAACTTTTATTTGCAAGACCATACTTACTTTAGAGATGCAAATGTAGGGACAGTACTTATCATCCCAGTCTCTGCCATCTCAATGGCATGTTTTATTTCAAGCTTTTTATATAAAGATACAATGCTTGACTTTGGTTGGTTTTCCCGAATCAAAAGCTTCCGCAGATATTTATCATCAAATTTCTTAAACCTGTAAATAAAGAAACTTTCAATAAATTAATACTGGATTGACTAAGAAAATAGTTGTTGTTTTTACCGATAAAATCATTTCCACCATTCCCAGCAAAATACTTAGTAGCAGCATTTAGCTAATCTGGTCATTTTATATATTTAGTATGTGCCTACCTGTATATATGTGTATGTGTATGTATGTATATATGTGTATGTGTGTATATATGTATATGTATATATATACGTCTATATATACATGTATATATGTATATGTATATATATACATGTATATATGTATATATGTATATGTATATATACGTATGTGTATATATACGTATATACGTATATATGTATGTGTATATATACGTATATACGTATATATGTATGTGTATATATACGTATATACGTATATATGTATGTGTGTATATATACGTATATATGTATATATGTATGTGTGTATACATGTATATATGTATATGTGTATATACATGTATATATGTATATGTGTATACGTATATATACATGTATATGTGTATACGTATATATACATGTATATATGTATACGTATATATACATGTATATATGTATACGTATATATACATGTATATATGTATATATGTATACGTATATATACATGTATATATGTATATATGTATACGTATATATACATGTATATATATGTATATAGGTATACGTATATATACATGTATATATATGTATATAGGTATACGTATATGTACATGTATATATGTATATAGGTATACGTATATATACGTATATATGTATATAGGTATATACATATATACACATATGCATATAGGTATATATGTGTATATACGTATATACACATACGCATATATGTATACATATATGTATATATGTATATATACACATATATACACGTACACATATATGTATATATGACATATACTGCTACATTTTTGTATATGACCCTGACACACATAAATCTAGTATTCATTAATTACAGATTAAAATACATATGTTTCTCTCTTTACCATGTCTCTACTTCTGCTTTTAGCAAAATTGCTCAGAAATGTTATCACTGTTTGTTTTCCCCAATTCCTCTCCTCTGATTCTCTCTTGAACATTCACATTGCCTCAATACTCCGTTAAAGCTACTCTTATCAAAGTGGTCTGTGAACCGCATGATATAATTGCAATGGGCAATTATGAATCCTCATCTTTCCTGCCCTCACTTGTTTAAGCTATTGTCTTTGTTTGGCTTCCAGGACACCACCCTGGGGTACCCCAACCTCTTTCTCACCCTCTCTCTCAGTTTTGTTTTCTTCTTTTAACCTCCTAATGTAGGACTGCTCTGGGCCTCAGTTCTTGGTCCTCTTTCATACCGCCACTCACTCCCACCACCATCTTGCCCAGTCTCCTAGCTTTTAATAACATCTCTATGCCAATGACCCCCATATTTGTATGTCCAGCTCCAACCTCTCGGCCAAACCCCAAATATGAGCTTTTGGCTACTTACTCAACATCTGCAGTTGGATATCTATGGGGCATCTCAAATTTAACATATTCAAACTGAAATGATATTCTGCCAGAGTCCTCCCATATCAGCGAACGATGACTCCACCAGGTCAAAAATTCTGGTGTCATCCTGGATTCTTCTACTTTTCTCATGTTCTATGTTATGGGCTGAATTGCATCCCGCCAAAAATTCATATGTTAAAGTGTAATCCCCAGTAGCTCAGAGTGTGACCACATTTGAAGATCTAGTGTTTACAGAAGTGATTAAGTTGAGGCCATCAAAATGGGCCCAAATCCAAAATGACTGGTGTACTTATAAAATGAAGAGATTTGGGTTCCAACACATACAGAGAGAGGGAAGATGTGAAGAGGCAGGGAGAAAACAGCCATCTACAAGCCAAGCAGAGGGGCGTAGAACAGAACCTTCCCTCATGGCCCTCAGAAGAAATGAGCCCTGCTGACACTTTGCTGTCTAACTTCTAGCCCCCAGGATTATGAGACAACTCATTTCTCTTGAGCCACTCAATCTGTGGTACTTTGGTTATGGCAGCCCTAGCAGACTAGTACTCCAAATCTTTGCTCCATCAGCAATTTATGTTGGTTCCACATCAAAATATATATAAAATCCAGCCATCTCCCACCACATCTAATGCTATCACCCAGGTCCAAGACATCATTCTCTCTCGGATTCTTGTAGTGAGCATCTAATTGGTGTTCCTGCTTCCACCATTGCATTCCTACAGAAGCCCAAGTGCTCCTGTTAAAATATGTCTAATGATGTAACTGTTCTGCATCTTCATTGGGTACAAGTACAATGCCCTGTGACTTCCTACACAATCTGGATCTGCCCCTCTTGGTATTGTGCCCCTCTTCCTTAGCTGCAGCCTCACTGGTGTCCTTCCTATCTTAAAGACTTACCAGCAGTGTTCCCATCTCTGAGTCTTTATACTTATTATTCCTTCTACTAGGAATCCTTTTCCCACAGATACCTGCAGGGCTTACTTTTTACAGTTCTTTTAAGTCTTTCCTTGACAATCATTTTCTCAAAAGTACCCTTCCTATCCATCCTGTTAGAATTGCACACAACTTTCCTCCCCCAGCAGTCCCCATCTCGCTGCCCAGATGTATTTTTCTCCATAGTAGTTATCACTTTCTAGCATGACATACAATTTACTTGTCTTACTTTCTGTCTCTTAGCACAGAATGTAAGGTCTACATGGGCAGAGATTTTTTTTTCTGTGTCACCAGTGCCTGGCACACTATAAGCACGTGTGGTAGAATGAGTCATTTGGTCCCAAGTCCTCCCTGTATCCACACCCTCTGCCATATTACTTGGCAATGGCCTTCCACCATGGCGTAGATTACTTGCTTTGCCCTGTTCCTTGCCAGAGTGCTCAATAATGTTCCTTGCTTTGGTCAGTGGGCTATTAGCAGACACAATGAAAGAAACAGTGGCTTAACCTGGGTTTGCACATGGAGGCTTACATCTTGTGCTTCAACAATCACTATTAGAAGGATATGCAGAGTGGCTCCTTAGTCTGAGGACAAAGGTGACTGTCACAGGGAGAAGAGTCACCTCACCCCAATCACACCAGATAGGTCTAGCCAGAATCAGCTGGCAGCCAGCCAACCCACTGGAGCACATGAACAAGCCCGGCCCCAACTGGCCAAGCCCAACCCCAATCAGCCTCTTGACTCATGCCCTTTAATAGTAATGACGTGTTCTGAGCAGCTGAGTTTTGGGGTGGTTTGTTACACAACATTATTATGCCAATATGTAAGTGAAGCAGTATGCAATAAATATTTGTTGAGAAAGAAATAAGTGTACTACGTGATCACCATAAGCCCAAGGAGGTTTATAGACACACCTGTGCCGTGAAAGGAATCAATGTTAACCTACATTCTTGTTGATAGTTCTTTGTTCTAAACACTAGAGGGCTCTGAATAATTAAAGAAGAGCCATCCTGAATGTGCTTTACTTTTGGCTGGCCACTACACTAAAGACTGGGTCTACTTTTTCCTACTTTTTATTGGAGTTTTATGTTAGGCCCATTGGACCAGGACTCCTGACAGCAACACATCTTTTAAAACTTCTTTTATTATTATTGTTGTTTTAGCTTTTCACTAGAGAGAAGTAAAAGGAAGAACAAGCACCAGGAACAATGGCATCTGCTCTATTTCGTGTAGGGATAGTGCATTTTCCTTGCTTCATTTCTACACCTTTCATTTCTCTGCTAAGCTACACGTAGGCATTCTATTTCACAATCATTAGACTGCTTGTGCCAAGACTGAGAAGGGTCCCTACTGTATCACCCTTCATTTCATTCTCAAAGGATCAAATGCCTCAAGAATTCTCTGGCAGAACCACTGGAAATCCACAGCATAAGGATTCCAGAGAAAAGGGAAAGATACCCAACATGCCTGAAACAATCGCTTCTTTTTGATGCTGATTTTTAGTAACATTAACAATCACTAAGGATGTGATCTCAGCAGAACACATTTTTAAGATGTCTTGTGTCAGCACCACAACCCCCGCACTCACTTCCCTGCCTTACCTATGATATACAGCATCTATGATATCTGTGACACTGTATATCATAGGCAGAGCAGGGAAGTAGGTGCAGGGGGATGTGGTGCTGAAACTTTGAAATTTTCCTGGAAAAAAAGTTGTGCATGGAAATATATCAATGCTTACAAAATTATTAAAAGAAGTGTATCCACTGCAGTGGCAAATGCTAGCCATGTAACATTACCTTTCAGGCATGGAGCAAGGTTGGCTCTCCCATCTTTAGGACTTACAGCCAATTAGTCTGGCAGCCTTTGCATGTGTGCCTAGGGCAGATTCATGGACCCCAGAGATAATGTCTCTGCCTGAAAGACAGACGTAGCCAGACTTTCTCTGACATTTCTTCTCCCGAGTTCCAGACCAAACCCAAGTGACCACAGCATATACCTCTTCTGACAGTGCCCCAGGACCAGGTGGCCTCATTACTCTGTGAGGCCAATATATATTCCCCCATTTGGGAGGCAGAGGAGCAGTAGATATCTTGAACCTAACACTCACTTTGGAAAGGGAACCAGCTGTTCTGGGTTATGCCTCTCATATGTCATTTCAGAAAAGTACTGAGGGGATGCTAGGGAAAGGGAGGAAAGCGATTGAGTTGAAAGGAACAAGGTAGGCAGAAAATAGGCATTGCTATGAAAACAGTGGAGAAGAGAAGCAAAAAGGTCTGTTCTACTGGCTTAGCACAGTCGAGGACTCCCCCATGCTAAGAAGGTCCCAGAGTCATAGAGCAGATGTATAGTATCTCTGGTCTACCACCTGCCTCCAGAAAAGGGAATACTTCCCATGAGAAATAGCCATTTAAAAAATAGTTTTACAATGGAGAATATAATTTGCTTAATTTTATGATCTTGTGTTCCCGTGTAGCTAATTGGGCATGCTCTCCATACAAACAAAATCTTTCTCCTTTCATTATATAGTAAGGCTGAGTCCCAGGGCCCTGTCTACGTTAGTAGACAGTGCTGTAAAGCTTGTAAAGATTGTTCTAGCACTGAAAGTCTTTGTCACTCATTATATTACCTAATGGTCTCTCTCTCACACACACATATATACACACACACAGGAGTCTGCTTGCTGTGTGACTGTTTTGTTGTGTCTATAATATTACAGAATTTCAGAGGCCTGAGTCTATGACTTACACTTCTTATGTAGCCCAATATTATGCCAGCATATATGAGCAAACAGGAAACACTAAAAAATTCTCTTGTGTTAAGTTGCAGACGTTGGTAGGTTGGTCAATTTCATGTAAATTAGCAGTGGAGGGAAAAAAAAATCTGTTAGCAAGTTACGAAAAATAAAACAAGAGGGATCTACCAAATGTAGTTTAAAACGTGTTCTTCTGTCTCCAGGGATTAGCTTAAACGCTGCCTTCAAAAGTCTCGCCTAGCCAGTGATGTGCTAATAAATGTTTAACAAATTGCTCTATTGAAAAAAAGGGCCTTGATTTGTAGCATTTGTCAGTTCCATGATATAAGCCCTGATTCAAGCAAGCACTCTGGACGGTGCCAAATGTGCAGTCAGGAAGAGAGGTACGTGATGAACTCCCACTAGCAAGTGGGGGCTGGCTCCTGTACCCCACTGCTCCTAGCTCTGCTGTCAGAATTGAACCAAACTTCTTGACCCATAATGCTGTTTCTCAGTTTATATTAAAGCATGCATCTAATTCTGCCTGTCTAGTCTACCTTTTCCATTTCAACTTTAAGATCCTTGAAGACCAGTATTGAACTGTATTTATCCAACACAGAGTCTTTTACAGAATGGTAAACTCTGTGTGTGTGTGTGTGTGTGTGTGTGTGTGTGTGTGTGTGCCTGCCTGTATGTATGTGCATTTATATAAATGTATGTATTTTTTCAGATAATTTTAGACTTTTATATATATATATTATATAATACATATAATTTTATATATAATATAAATTTATATATAATTTTATATATAATATATTTATATAATATATAAATATATTATATATTATATACAATATATAAATATATATAATTTATATATAATATAATTTAAAATTATATATTTTAAATTATAAATTTTAAATATAATTTAAAATAACATATATTATATATGTTATATAATTTTATATATATATATATATATAAGTTATTTCTGCTCAACTGTTTACATCCCTAGATGGTCTGAATCTCTGCATTTGACAAAGTCTCCCACCGTGTGTGGCAAAATGGATAGTAATGGAAGCCTAGTTTTCAGCCAAATAGATCACATTCCTCAGCCCGCTTTGCAGAGAGAAATGGCCACATGACTGAGTCCAAGCCAATGATCAGAAGAATCATATGAAAGCTTCTGATGGTTTTGGTTAGAAGGCAGCTGTTAATAGCAAATATGCTTTGTCTCCTCATCATCTTTCATCCTTCTTGCTGCCTCTAATGACTAATATTGATGCAGCCATTGTGGTTCAAGAGGCAACCTTGGAAATGAAGGCTACTCTTAGTGGATCGACTAGACAGAGGGTCCTTGGACCCTGGGGAGGCTTGGAATAAACCTCATCTATTAAATCTAAAATTGCCTATCTCTGGCTATTTACAGAAGAGGGAAATAAGCTTTTACCTTGTTTAAGCTACTATTATTCCACATCTCTGTTATAGCTGAACTTTATCTTAGAGGACATACTATGATACAAGACAGGAAAGATTTCCAATTAAAAAATAATACAAATCAGTAAGTCCTGCTTTCAGAGTGACCCTGGGCCACTTCATAACCCAATGGCATAAGACCTTCTTACTTGTCTCTCCAAAAGTTGTGACCCCAATGTCCACAAACATCTTCAATTCCAGTCTTCACATGGTCAAAAAACTAAAACAGAAAAAGCAGGCAAATTGATCAGTCTTTACCTGAAATCAATAATTTTCACTCTACTTATATCATTTCTAAACTCCAAAGACCTTCATGGCTTTTGCTTCTTATTTGTTTATTATTTATTACCAAAAGCAATTAAACAGTTCATTTTCAAAGAAATTGATGAAATGTTTGTCATGTCAATATTAGGTAAGTCTCCAATTATTTTGCTCACCTATAACAGTTTGTTAATAATTCTGAAAAGTATGAAATATGGTAATAATTTCCCAGTAGGAACATGTCCAGGCTGAAGGAAGTAAAAAGAGGGGACTTCTTGTTTCTCTACTCATGCAGGAGTTTAGCAAGCTAACCTGGAGAAGTTACTGTGGGGCCATATCTATTCTATACTGCCCCAGCAAATACCTTCTTCAGGCCCTCCTCCCTCTCACCCTGCCATTCCCTTCTTCTTCAGGAAATGGACAACGTGGTACCAAGCTGTTTGACTGATTCAAATATTTTTCCTTTATCATTAAAATTATTGCACTCTCTTAACACCTACCCGACAATAGATTTCTTCACTGACAGCTTGTTGTTTCTTATTGGACCTCTTGACATCAAGAAACTCCACTAGTGGTCGAATAGTTATTCCCTGAACAGGAAACACAATTTAAGCATTTCATATATATTTATACAATTTATAAATTGTTTAATATAAAAATTTTAATGTGAATTTTTTATAAACTACCTTTTAATAATCAAGGGTAACTTCTCCTAAGCTTTGATAAGCAACGACAAAAGATATTTGGCGACCAAGATTTAACACAGTAAATGTAACTTTTTGTTAATTTTTCCTTCTTTTCAAAGAGCTGGCATATTTTAAAGGGACCATGTCCTAACAAAAACAAAGACAAAATGGAAGAAGCAGAGAAAGTAATTACACAAAATAATAAAGTAGGCCAGGTGCAGTGGCTCATGTCTGTAATCCCAGCACTTTGAGAGGCTGAGGTGGACAGATCACTTAGGGCCAGGAGTTCAAGATCAGCCTGGGCAACTTAGTGAAACTCCCTCTCTATCAAAATAATAATAATAGTAATAATAATAAAGTATTATCCAGTTCAGAGGAATCACCTACTTGTTGTATTATCCATAGAAAACTTATCAATGACTCCTTCATTTGTTCATGTATTAAAACAATTTTCACTGAGTTTCTACTGCACATGTATCAGGGTCTTGAGCAATTGGAACCCAGTGATAAATAGTTAAGGACCTGGGTTCTAGGAGTGTGTAGTCTTATACAAAGTCAGATACTTCCGAAAACAGTTACAAAGTAAGCAGAAGAGGGATGACAGGGCTAGCACAGGAAGCAGGTCAAGGAAAGCCTGGAGCAGAGGAGACACTGGCGGGCAGTGGTGGAGATGCTAGAAGCATATCCCAGTGGAGACCACAGCACAGCAAAGCACTGCAGTGAGAGGGGACTTGCGGCCAGTCTGGGCATGTTCATGAGTGAACTCAGGAAATGTGGAGAACTATCAGCTCTTCAGTAAACTAGGAGGAGAAAAATTCCATAATGTGACAAAGACATATGCCAGAAATCAATAGTGGACATATCACTTAAAAATGAAACATTACAAGCATTTCTATTAGAGCCAAAAACAACACAAGGATGCTCTGTCTCTGTCTCTCTTCAGCACAGTTCTGCAATGTCCCAGTCAACTGAGAAGAATAGACAGACGAAGAGCTAGATGTATAAGTACTGAAAATGAAGTGACAAAGTTTTTGTTGCTCCTGGATGATTGAGTTTTGTCCTAAAAACCTGAAATAATATATTTTCATTTGAAAATAACAAGAAAATTCGGTACAGTGACTAACACAAATTCAAAATGCCCAATCCATCCCAGATGTTAATTTTTAAATGTAACAGAATAAACACCTACACAATAGCAAAGAAAAAAACATATAAAAAGTGTATATATATATATATATATAATACTAGTATATACTAGTATCTAATAAGTATATACTAGTATCTAATAATATGTTATATAAAACACTAGTATTCTATATAGATACTAAATATGCATAGATATACTCTCCATTATCTCTATATATGTATGAAACCCTATCATAAGTGCATAAAACCTTTACAAGGAGAACTATACAATTTAACTGAAGAAGATTAAGGATATTTTGAGATATCAGGAAATAAAACACAATTCCTAGACAGGATAACAATATTGTAATGACAGTTTTCTCTCAACTAACATGTATTGGCAATACAATTCCAGTGTCATATTCCTGAAGACTTTTAACATAACTTGAGAGGCTGATTTTAAATCAACCTAGAAAAGTAAATGTAACCAGAAGATTTTAGAAAAAGGAGACTGAAAAGGAACTTACAGACATGAAAACAAACTGTCAGTGAATATACTTAAAAGTAATGCAATACTGGCACAAAACAGGGCAGGTAAGGAGGGTGTGAGAGTCAAGATTCCCAAGTTTCTTGCTTGGTGGGCAGATGGCCACTACTTCCTGGCAGGAAGGACACATGGGTAGGAAGGGTAGTTAGGATTTCGGGGACAGAGGGTGACTATATAGGGGGATGTTCCCTGCCATGCATTTGACTTTCATCTCATCTCTCCTCATGTCTTTCAGACTTTAAGAATGCTTTTGATAATGCAAACTGACTGAGACACACACACACATCCATTTTTTTAAAGGAGGTGGTTGGTTTTTTTCCATCAGTCTAGCTCTGGGCATTTTTCAGTTTAACTTTCATTTTAACTTTCTGAAGTGTGAACTGATTTTGACCAAATTTGGTATAAAACACATCTTGTGTTCTATTTGTATTTCAGTCTGCTGCTTTGAGATAACATAAAAGGTAATAGCAGTTTTCCAATCAACACATGTTATGTAATTTCTAACTTATGTAAATGAAAACGGGTGTAAACATGTGGTTTGCAGAGATGGGAGATTTCACTAAGTTCCAGATTCCATGAAGCCAGTAGTTTAATAATAGCTCAAGAAAAAGTTGACAAAATCAATGTAAATTTTAAAACTCTATAATAATGTGTTCTAAAGACACAAGCTGCTGTTTCACATGCTCTTTTCCTATCAGTGTTCATTTAGTAAGTAATAAGTGAGTCACGAGTCTTTGTAAATAGAGGACATAAAATAAAGATAGGACACAGGGCTTACCCCAGTCCATATGTTGATTCCTTCCACCCTACAGATGATCTAGAAGTGAATGCACTACCATAAATAAAACACAACTCATCAACTCCAGGAAGCAAGTGTGGCCTACCACCCCATCAACTCAAGTTTTTGAAAGCACTATATATTTATGTTTATAATCGTAAAGCTTATAACAATATGTGTTCGTATATACAGTCCCTTTTAATAGTTGCCCTTTTTCTCTTTGAATTGCCTGCAATAGTCATGTCATGCTCAATAAGAATTATTCGAAAAAAAAAAAAAGAATTATTCGACGAAGGCTGCCTTACATCTTCTCCCTCCCTTCTTACTTTCCTTCCTTCTTCAATCCATCTATTTTGCAGGCAGAGTATGTGACATCTGTGTATGCCATATTAAGCCCCCAACATTGGATGTTATATTCTAGGAGCCTGGGTGTCTGGTTGGGAGGGAGAAAGAAACAACAGAGACCAAGAAAGCACCTTATTTCAACCACATTAGAAAATTTCTAATTTAGATCACCCAGGGAGTAACCCGATAAGGCTTAGAAAAATAAAATAGCTTGCTACCATCCATACAGGATAAAAAAAAAATCCTTAGTTTTTCATCAAACTACCAATAGAAATATTTGCTATTACAAGTTAAATTTTCACCCATTCATTCAATTTGGCATACAAACTAAACACCACCTCTGAGGGTCAGGGCCTTCCTGGGAGAATCACGTAACAGCAGAAGCAGGGAGAGGAACGGGAAGAATGATTTGTTTTGCATCTTGTTCCATCACTACTTTCCTCCCACCCGGCATCCCCCAGCTCCCATTTATATCAGAGGGAAAAACAAACAAACAAAAATAATACAACTGCGACGTGAGTGTCATGAGCATTCTTTTCATCTTTTTTTTTCTTTTTTTTTGAAGAAAGTGAGTTCTTGTTTTGTGTTTTTTTTGGAATTACTATTTGCAAAATAAAAGGGACGGGGGGAGAGAGAAACTGCCTTATATTTCCTTGCTGATTTAGCAGGTAATTTCCAGAAAAACTTGCAGAAACGATTTTCATGTATTAAAAAAATATCACTATCGCTGCTATGCTGTCTTATGGAAGGTCTTTCTCACATCACACACTTGGTCACAGAGATCATAAATGCAGTCGTGCAAACAGTGTTTATCTTAGAATGGGATAGGTGGAGTGAGAAGCATTAAAGCGTCGCAGTAGCTCTTCACAGTTCCCATCTGTGTGTCTCTCTTTTAGCACTTTCCATGCCACACATTGATTTCCCCTTGTATGTCTGTCTGTCTCTCCCCTAAACTCCAGCTTTCTCTTTGCTGATCAGGGTTTCCCTCTCTCCTGTACCATCAGTCTCCCATCTGTGAAAATCAGAAACAAAAGCCATCCTATGACAGATATCCACCTCTGGCCACCACCTCCTTTCTCTAAGAAACCTCAACAGAGTTGCCCATATCTCCTGCCCTGCATTTCTCTCTTCCCCTCCCCTCTCGAATCCAGCCAGTCGGGGTTTTGTTCTCCTGACTGACCCAAAGTGCTCTTGTGCAGAGGCTACTCATCATGGCGTCACTACATCCAAGCCTGCGCTCTCCACTCACACTTTGTGTGACCTTGCAGCTGCATTTGTCACAGTTGCTAGAGGCCTCTCCCCTCCTTCCTGCATAACCCCTTCTGATATTTGCCCTCCTTTAGTGTTCACCCTTTCCGGTCTCCTGGGCTGATTCCTCAACCTTTTCTTGATTTCTAAATATTACCATGTTTCAGGGTTCAGTTGTCAGATGCCTTCTTTTCTATACTCTTTCTATGCTTATGCCCTCAATAATTTATTCCAGACTTACGTGTGTTAAAAACTGTATATTGAGGAATCCCAAACTTACATCTCCCACTCTGGCTTCTCCCCCAAATTCCTGACTCATATATATATATATATATAAAACTGCCTATCCAACATCTCTGCTTTGATGTCTAATAGGCAAATATATATGTCCAAAATGGACACATCCAAAACTGAGCACATAATGTCCCATCCTTCAAACCTAATACCCTCCAGGTAGTCTCCACCGAATTAAATGTCACCTTCATTCACCTGGCTGCGCAGTCAAAAACACATGGAACTGTCTTTTACTGCTCTTCCTCTCATACCCTATACTTTTCACCTACACTGTTCCATCTTAAAAAGCCTGATCATCTTGCTCGTTTTATTGTAGGATTGTTGTAAAGTATTCTAAATTCTATGGAACCCCACCTAATAATGGCATATGTTAATTAAATATAAAGATGGTGTCCTTATTAAACAGTATATATGTAGAAATATGACCATTTATTTGACAAATGAAGGCACATTTGAGGGCCTTCACAAGATCTATAAAATAGTGAACATCATCATTCCAGTTGGAGAGGCTAAATCAGCAAAGATTCATGTAATTGCTGGGAGAGGCTACCCCACCATGGGCCCTAAGCACACCCACATGTTCTTGCAGGGGATGCCAAGAATGTCAGGCCTTCATTACTTTTTTACCTGGGCCATTTCTTAGGGTTGCAAGCAATGAGCACTCTTGAGAAATGAAGTAAGATCACCCTTCTGAGAGAGCAATATATCCCCAAACTCAGTGTCCCCCTCTGCAATACAGCCCATGACATGTACAGACATCCATCACGGGTCCCTTGTGTCACCCCCATGGGACAAGGAGGTGTGGAAAACTGACACAAACCAACACAAGGCTGTGGCTACAGCTTTTGTCATGGACAATAAAGTCCTTTGTCTCTGACTCAGGAGTCTTCTGTAGCATTCAGGAAATAGTAACATGCGAACTTGTTAGCTTACAAGTATAATAAAACCCCACATACTTCACAGTTCTGCACAGTGACTTAACGTAAGTTACATCACTGTTGTGCAAAAGAGGCTGCTATCTCTTGAATTTTGGTTAACCTTCGCACTTGATGGACTTCTAGATAACCACTTAGTACGTTTACAGAATTCTTGAGATCTGCCCCTTTTTATTATAGGGATTAACTACATAATAATTATTGTATTCTAATCATTTTTCCTTCCAAAGAAAAGTATATGGAAAGAAATTACGCTTTTTCTTTCTTTTGTTACAAGTTTTCTTTCTTTTTTTTTTTTTTTGCTTGTTTGTTTGTTTTGAGATGGAGTCTTGCTCTGTTGCCAGGCTGGAGTGCAGTGGCAAAATCTCGGCTCACTGCAACCTCTGACTCCCTGGTTCAAGCGATTCTCCTGCCTCAGCCTCCCGAGTAGCTGGGATTATAGGCACGTGCCACCATGCCCAGCTAATTTTTGTATTTTTAGTAGAGACAGGGTTTCACCATGTTGGCCAGGATGGTCTTGATCTCCTGACCTCGTGATCCACCCGCCTTGGCCTCCCAAAGTGCTGGAATTACAGGCGTGAGCCACTGCACCTGGCCTCATTATAATTTTTCTTAATGTAGTATATTAAACATGGCAACTCGTGAGGCAAAAACCCTGTGTCAGGTGTCATACTCTATACACATATTTCCCCTGAGCTGCCTGGACCATTGTCTAGATTTTACAGCTGAGTAAACTGAGGCCCACAGAGGCTGCAAAAAGCAGGCCTAGAATATCAACCCACAATAGTCTTACTCTAAAACTGCACTTTATATGACTGTACTCCACCCTCCCCAATTTTGAATATAATTTACATATATGAGAAATGGCTTATATTTGATATAAATAACATTACCAATCATATTGGAAAAAAACGAACTCATATGTCCAAGGAATCAGAATTGTTTCCTCATTCAATATTCCATGGCCGGGCATGGTGGTGCTCACGCTTGTAATCCCGGCACTTTGGGAGGCCAAGGTGGGTGCATTAATTGAGGCCAGGAATTCAAGACCAGCCTGGCGAACATGGCGAAACCCCATCTCTACTAAAAATATAAAAATTAGCTGGGTGTGATGGTGCATTTCTGTAATCCCAGTACTCAGGGAGGCTGAGGCAGGAGAATCGCTGGAACCCAGGAGACAGAGGTTGCAGTGAGCCAAGATCGTGCCACTGCACTCCAGCCTAGGTGACAGAGTGAGACTCTGTCTCAAAAAAAAAAAAAAATTCCCCAAACAGCACCATATTCTGATAACACGATAGTGTGCCTCATAAAGGGACTACATCGCTTGCTAAGAAGCAACATGATTTAAACAATGTGCAAATTCTCATGATAAACTATGATATCAAATAATGCATCATACATCATGTGAAATCTTATTTTTGAAGATAGTTATAACTCAGTAGTACCAGGTTGGAAGAGCTTATCATATAAAATATTGAAATAAGGGGAGAAAAACATATTTAAAGTTTAGTAATCGGTCCATCAACATAAAAGTCGTCTTTTGAAAAATAATACATAATTCTTACTTTAAAGGCAACATTTTATGCATGGATTTATAATTAGTTATTCCTGCTATATTTATATCTCATCAAGTATTTCCCTCCAGGCTTCCTTCACTGAATTCCTTAATTATTGATGTATTCTGGAAAAGAGATCTTTTCTGAAGGGAGTATGTGTGTATTCGTGTGTGTGTGTGCATGAACGCTTGTGCACGTGCGTGTGTTCAAAGTCTCTTAAGAACCAGTGGTAGGTAGGAGAATAGGAGGAAGAGGAAGTGGTCAGAGTCATGGAACCAAGCAATATGCATGCAGTCTCCAATCTGTGCACACAGAAGGGTAGGCAGAGAACAGGAAAAGGAAGATATCAACACAAGTGGAACCGCAGCAATTTCTCTTCTCTGTGGATATCCGAGTGAACTTGGCCAGACTCTCCTTAAACCTAATAAGAGGAAAGACTGACATCTCTACACCTGCAGGCTCTAAACAATGATCCCCAGATGTCTCCCTTAGTGGAGGATTAGCTTGATGTGTTCACAATACCAAATTTGGCTAATACATCTCAACTGTGCTGTTTGTTGCTTCAGGCTTTCTCCTTTTCTATCACGGCCTTTAACCACCTTCATCCCTCTCCTCCTATCTATCCTCCTCCTGTCCTCTTCACACTCAGAGAAAGCCATGCTCCTACATCACTGAGAACAGGTGATCCATCTCACATGAACTTCCTGACTTCCTGCATCCCCTGCCCTCACAAGCTCTCTGACATTCCACACAACACAAGAGTTAGCAGTCATCCTTCGACTGATCCTCTGCCCTGCTTTGGCTCACTTCTCACACAAAGTCTCATTGAAGAGTCTTCCAAAATAAGAGGGCTGCATCTGCTTTTTCTCAGCTCTGCCACTACTTCCCAAGGACAAGTCATTCACCATTTCTGGCCCATATTACTGAGTGAAAGCAGAAAGGTGTTGATAATAAAGACAGTAACAGAAGGTGGTCATCTTAACTCAATAAAGGGTCTTCTTCAGGATTCCAGAGAACTCACTGTCCTCAGTGTTGGAAGGCATGAATGAATGAAGGATGAATTCTCTTTTGAAGAAATGACTAGAAGGAAGGAGGAAAATCATGATGCATTACAATACTGAGCACTCGCTACACACCAGGCTCTCTCCTGGACACCTTATTCAGGGTCAAAAGCAAATGGGTTTTGACTCTGCTCCACATTTTAATATCTGTGCAAATTTGGTAAACTTACTTAGCCTCAGTTTCAGTGCCCCACTTTCCTCATCCACAAAATAGGGATAATAAAACATGATTCCTAGAGTTATGTGCCATGGAATTGTTATGAGGGTTAAATGAATTAACATGTAAGATGCTTAGATTTGCATCAGGCACCTAGAAAGCATTCTGTGACTAACTGTTAAATAAATATGAATAAATTTTTAAAACACACGCACATCTCCTGATCTTCCTCCTTTTTAACCGATCACTCGTTCTCAGTTCTTCTTGGCTGCTCCTTTCTTCCCACGATGTCTTAATGTGGGGCTGCCCTAAGGCTCAATCCTTACTCCTCTATTGAAGCCTCTTCAATGTATATTTTCACTCCCTTCACAATCACATCCAGCTCATGGCTTCTAATACCAATTCTCTGCTAGTGGCCAGAGAGCCTCTTTCCTGAGCTCCAGACTCATAATATCTGCCTCATCCGTATCTCCACTGTAGGTCTAATGGACACCCCTAATGCAGCATGCCCATCATTGAACTGACAGTCTCCCCACCCCCACCTCTGCCATGCACAGACTTCCCCTTCTCACTTGAGGGCAAGTCCATCCTTCTAGCTGCTCAGGCCAAAACCCCTGGAGTCATGAGTGACGCCTCTTTCCCTTACAACATGTCTAATCCATCAGGGAATCCCATAGGTTGCTCCATCAGAATGTATTCTAGGATCTTACTACTTCTCACCAACTGAACTTCCACCAGCCTGGTCCTCCCTGATGACTGCAAGGCTTCCATGCTGGATTCCCACATCCACCCTTTCCTTGCAACAGTCTATTCTCAACACAGTGGCCAGTATGATCCTTTTACAAAGGAAGTCTGAACATATCAGGGATCTGCATGACACTCTCTAATGGCTTCCATTTCACTTGAAGAAGAGCCAAGCTTCATACACTGGCCTGCATGGCCCTGCATGATGTAGGACTCCAGACCCTGCCTCGCCTCATTCTCCTACACTCCACACCACACTCCGTGCCACTCCAGCCACACTGGCCAAGAGCACACTGCCTTCAGAACACACTTGATCCCTCAGCCCATTTGCCTAGGATGTTCTTGGGCTTAGCTGATTCCTGCACCTCCTGCATGTCTTTGCTCAAATCTCATTTTTCTTGCTGTTCCCTTTCATGACCATTTGATGTTGGAATTGTAATGTTTCCCCCAAGACTTTACCCTTACCATGCTTGACTCCTTACTCTATCCTTATTGCATAACATTTTTCACCTTCTAACATCCTCTATGATTTACTTGTGTTTCTTGTTTAGTGCTACCAACCCCTCTGAAATGTAAGCTCTGCAGCAGGGACAGGGATCTTTTTATGTTCTGGCTCCTAGAGCACTGCCTGGCACTTAGCAGGAGTCCAGTAAATATTTGATAAATGAATATCTGCAAAATATAATCTTCTAAGAGTTGGCATCTTAACTTAAAGATATTGATTAACTTGCAAAGTAGGGATCTGGACACAGGTCCACCACACTTTCTGCCTCCCAATATTAAATGCGCATTCATCTGTTCCTCATTTAGGGGAGTCACCACTAGGCAGTCAACTCATGTCCTATAGCTGTTGGAAGGTCATATGCACAACTAGCATTTAACAAGTGCATTCACTAAGTCAGAAAAATAATAAGCATTGGCAAGTGCAGTTCCTAAGTTTCCAGTCATAAGATTAGAGCACTTAGTTTAGTTTCCTTAAATAATAATTTCTCTGTGTAGGCCAAGTGACCAAATTGGACTCTCTGAGGCCCCTCAACAATCTAGTGACATGAATCCATACAGGAAATATAATTTTCCCTAGTAATTAACTACCAAAGTTTCAAGACACCTTTGCTACTTTGCATCCTGTAAACAGTATCCAATATTCTGAATGATATTTTATATCCTCCTGGTAAAGGGATCACTCTACTCACCAGAATGAAGACAGTAAAGAATATGACAACAATGGCAGCCGTAATAAACAATTTTTTCCGAGGAAACACAGCAGCAGGAAGGAGAAACACTAGTGCAAAACAGATGGCACCTCGAAGTCCTCCATAGGCAATGATGAACTGGTCCTTAAAGGTCAGGGGAATGGTCCGGAACCTATTAATGACCTGAGTCAGGACAAAAACACCTGCAAAGAAAGAAAACCCAAGAGGAAACAGACTGGGTGAGGCCAAAATATGAAAATACATAGACTCATTTTCTGTGCTTCTGCCACAGGGACAAAGGATTTAAGAATAGGCCCCAAATTCTTTCCCCTTTTTCTCTGTCTTGCTAGAAATACCAGGTTCTGGGCCTTTGATGTTGTTTCAGGACTGTGGGTGAAAATGTGAAATCAGAGACCACAAGACAAACTAATCTGACTTATAACAAAGGCATGAAGATACTCAGAGAAGAAAAGAATATATCAGGAAGGGGCGGGAAGAGCAAGAGAGAGAGAAGATGAAGAGGCCGATGAGGAAGGAAAGGGGAAGAGGAAGAGGCAGAGGAAGTTGAGAAGGAAGAGGAGGAAAAAGAGACAGGAGGACGAGGAGGAAGATAATAGGGAAGAGGAGGAAGGAAATGAGAAAAGGAGAAGAAAAGGAGGAAGAGGAGGATATAGGAGAGAAAAAAGTAAAGGAGGAAAAGGAAGAAGAGGAGGAAGATGTAGGTAAGAAAGAAGAAATTAAGCAGACATAAAAGAAGCCACAACAGCAGAAAGGGAATGACAAAAGGAAAGCCCCATTCAATTAGTGAATGTCACGTATGTCCAGTTAGCAAATAAGCACTCATTACCCAGGGCTCGCCAGATAAGGCAGAAGGCCAGGGTGAAGCAGACGAAGGCCCAGTTCCACTCGTGATTCTTGCCCACGGTAGACACACCCATGAAGATGAAGATCAAGGTTTCGCTGACACTGCTCAGCATCTTCATGAAGTACTTGATGGTCGTGTAGGATTTCTGAGATACATTTTCTTCTACATACTTATTCATAGTCATTGCACAAGCAGTGATTCTGAAAGAGAAGATTCAGCTTCTATTGAAACCTAACAATGATCCTAATCAGAATGCAAGAGATAGCACTTAAGAGCTAAATTATGGCTCTACTGTAGCACTTAAGAGCTAAATTATGGCTCTACTCTCCTGCCCAAGACTACAACATCATCAAATGATTTTATAGGTGAATTTTTATAGGTGAATGTGATTTGCATGTAAACCTTGGAAATCCTATAATCTCCGGAGGTCTTCTTTAGCAACCCTGGCTGAACTACCCAGCTCTGCCCAGTGTTCTGGTCCCTCAATTCCCTTACCCCAGATTCACGCTTAAAGGTCTAAGGACATCGACACCGTCAGCTCTCCTTTCTGTATCTCAAATAAAACAAGTCCAAAATAAATTTGAAACTCATTATCTTTCTGTAAAGTGATTTATTTTCCCACATATGCCCTGTTCCTCTATTATCGAAAAGGATTCTATTGTATAAAATCCTAAACTTGAAAATGGGCTTGCATTAGACTTCTCTCCCTATCACATCTTAGTAGGCCCCCGCCATATAATTGGTCAACAACTGTTTTCAATTCTTCATCCTGAAAATCTCTTCAACCCACTCACTTCTTTTTATCCTTAGTTCTGAGTCTCATATCTATGTATCTATTGTATCCACTTCTGGGAAATTCAAAAGGTTTTAACAGGCTCTGAGAATACCTAAAGCAAAGAAACTCTTTTGTTTATTCTTCCAAGTATTTCCAGAACGTTGTCCTTTATTCCTACTCTCATGATATCTACTGGAATATGGCATCTGTAGAAAAGGAAGGGCTCCAGGGTCAAGTCCACACTTCTGAAGCTCTTCACACACTTCCCTCAGTGGAGAATTCCAGTTTCACATCTGCCCTCTCTCCACCTGGGCGCACACTATGTGCCTCCGCTGTATGGAATTGCTCAGCCTGAACTTGTTCTTTACTGTCTTCTTGCCTTACTACACACATGGGTTCCTCTCTATCTAGGATGCTACCCCTCATCAACTCAGATGACACCCACAGAGGAGAATTTAGGATGAGCTTGGTGACAGCTCATGGTAGGTCCGGTCTAAGGAGACACAGTTACTATAAAGTACCAAAAGAATTTCATTACGAAGGTCCTGTAGAATGAAACAGGAGGATGGGATTAGAGGGAGCCACCCTGCCTTCCACTAAGTGGTAACCATGCCATAAACTGAATACTGGTCATGATCTGCAAAGTTTCCAGCATTCTCATAACTTCAGCACTACAATGACCCTAGCTCAGCTCCCTCTACTCCCATCATGTGGTCCTCGTCACTCGGAGAAGACTTCTGCTGTCTTAAGGAAATCCTCTCGCTGTGAGCATAAGAATAGGTAGAAGAATGCAAACCTAAGCGTCCTCTAAAACCTAAACATGTCACCACGAACACATCTCGTTGCAAGTAACACATCTGTTGTTCACATAGAAAACAAATGCAAATATGTTATTTTTGTGCCCCTTATTAAAACAAAATGAAGACTCCATCAATCTAAGGACCACACACTGAGCCACCATGTCACTGTCCCCAGAATAAGTGTGTATTTCTTTTAGATTTCTATAAGTGAAGAATGCATAATTTATTGGTTTCCCAAAAGAAGGAATGGCCTTATTAAATGTGCTAATAAAATTCAACAGCTATAAAACAGCTATAAACACATGGCAAAGCCTTTGAATAGTTGAGGACTCATATAAAAACAGTCAATCTTCATAGCACCTTTACTTTGTGCCAGGTATGAATGGATTATGTCAGGTAAACCTTATAACAAGTTTATGAGCAAGTTCTATTATCATTCCTATGCTTATAAATGGGAGAACAAAGGCAGACAGAGGTTCAATTATGTAAGATTCCAGTGCTAATAAATGGTGATGCCAAGGTGTGAATCTGGGCAGTCTAATTTAAAGACAGTACTGGGCCGGGCATGGTGGCTCACACCTGTCATTCCAGCACTTTGGGAGGCCAAGGCAGGAGGATTGCTTGGGCCCAGGAGCTTAAGTCCAGCTATGCAAAATGAGACCTCATCTCTACAAAAACAAAGCCAGCACTGTGGAAGACTTAATCCTCACCCTTTCCAAGTGCTCAGTGAGCCCTACGATCTCTGACGGAAGGAGGTCTTCCCTGCTCACCAAGCTGTGGATTTTCCTTTCTCAAGCACAAGCCTGTTTGTATCCATCTCCTATGGCTGCTGTAAGAAATAACCACAAACTGAGTGGCTTCAAACAATGCAAATTTCCATCTTGCACTTCCAGAGGTCAGAAGTCCAAAATCACATTAGTGGGCTAATATCAAGGTGGTGACAAAGCTTTTTCCTTCTGGAGGCTCTAGGGGAGAATCTGTCCCTTGCCTTCACTAGTTTCTAGAGGCCCCTTGCATTCCTTGGCTCATGCCACATCCCTCTGACCTCTGCTTCCCTAACCACATCTTCTCTGAGTCTGACTCTCCTACTCCCTCTCATAAGGGCTCTTATGATTATATCAAGGCCACCCAGATATTCCAATGGAATCTCCCCATCTCAGGATTTTCACCTAATCACATCCATAAAGTCCCTTTGGCCATAGAAGGTAACATATTAGCAGGGTCCAGGGATTAGGATGGGGACATCTTTGAGGCCACTATTCAACCCTTCCAGGTTGCATTCTCCTCCCCTAAACTGTATCTTGAACCAAGTGCATGGCCCAGATGAGCATGGCCTCTGCTGCTTGCATGCAATTGGGTGATAGAAGCTAGCAGGAGCTCTGTCACGCTGACTTGACGTGAAATCCTGGAACCTCCTCCAGCAGGCAATAGGAACCAGGAGAACAGGCTAGAAAGTGGCATCTGTCTCAGTAAGCCAATATCGGGTATCTCGCCAGCACTGCCCCAGATATAAATCACTGGTTACCCACATTTCTGAAAAATCTTCATCTTTCATATTTTGGCTTAATTTTTCTTTAGACTTTAAAAAGTAAGATTTCTCCAATACAAAATAATGAGGACAATAGATTAGATTAAGAATCTGAATTATAACATGTTTCATATATATAAAGAAAGACATGTATATAGAAACACACACTAATGAGCCTTTCAAAAATGTTGCTTTTTTAGGTACTTCATGTAGTGGAAAAAAAATGTTGCCAAGTAGAAAATTTGTAATAAAAGTAATTTATAATGGACATATTGTTTTTTTAAATTCTCTAATCCTATCCAAAAGATACTTCAAAAGGGTTTTATTATAAAGTACTTTAACTTATAGACAAATATGGAAAGAAATGAACACCAAAGTACCCACTACCCAGCTTTCTCCAGTCACTTCTATTTTTAAAAACAAAATGTCAGCTGTATAGTGGAAACGTCCATGATAGAGTTGATTCCTTATATTAACCCCATTCCCTTCTCTCCCTCTTGAGTTGATTTTTTTGAATCATTCAAAAACGTAACTTTAAAAAGCTGATGAATAGTGTTTTTCTAAATGTTCTAAACATTTCCCTCTGAAATTATGTTCATATCATTCACTGGGCAAAAAGTAAACCATACAGGCAAAGGTAATCTCCAGTTTATTACATGAGCAATTTAACAATGTCTATTTAGAAACAATTAAAATATACCTTTGGTGGCCGGGCACAGTGGCTCACGCCTGTATTCCCAGCACATTGGGAGGCCGAGGTGGGCAGATCACGAGGTCGGGAGATCGAGACCATCCTGGCTAACATGGTGAAACCCCGTCTCTACTAAAAATAAAAAAATTAGTTGGGTGTGGTGGCAGGCGCCTGTAGTCCCAGCTACTTGGGAGGCTGAGGCAGAAGAATGGCATGAACCCGGGAGGCGGTGCTCACAGTGAGCTGAGATTATTGCACCACTGCACTCCAGCCTGGGTGACTGAGCAAGACTCCATCTCAAAAAAAAAAAAAAAAAAAAAAAATATATATATATATATATACATACATATATAGCTTTGGTGTGGGAATAAAACATGAATTAATTTAACATGAATGTCCATAGGATCATTTTCCATTGCTTTGTATCCTTAATACGATACCAAGAGTGATGCTCACAGTAGCCAGACACCTTACTGTAACTCAGTGAAGTTTCCTACCAGCCTCAGTGAGACACCAAACAGGAAGAAAGAATGCCCTGGGTGGGTACCACAGGCCCTAGCATCTGGTAGTGTCCTGTTCAGGAAGTGCATGCATGTCTGTGGCACTGAGGCATCTGAGGGGCTGGGGGAAACATTCCTAAAGTTCCCATTCTGGTCTGCCATGTACAACTTGAGTCACCTGGCCTCTCAAGCAAAGGTCTGGGGGTGTTTTTATTGCAAAGAGATTTTTTTGTTTCAGTGTACTCTGACCTGAAGTCAAACCACCTCACCTTCAAACATATCAGAAGTAAACAAACTACAAATGAGCTAGTCTCCCTTCCACTAGAGAGGTACAGGCAAAACAGCCTCTTAGGGATAGAAAGAATGAAACCATCTCTGCCCACTCCACCAGGTCATCTTCTAGAGCTGATAGTCATCATCATCACAGTATATACATAAGAGTCTCCATTTCTCTAAAAGAATCACAAGAAACTTACAGAGCTGGCAAATGATGCAAGATAGTACCGGACTGTCCTTGGCCTTAATGGGTTTGAAGTATGTGGCTAGAAGAGTCCTTGGGTACAATGTCACATCACAGCATTATCACAGTGTCACCACACTATCAAGAGATGAGATTTCTTCCTCCATCACATGAACACATGAGGATTTCATGCCTGAAGTCCACAGCCTCACATCCTCATTCTGTGTCATCAGTATGACATTGTCCCCAACAAAATAATAGCCTAAATAGATTCTTAATATTATAGAAAATTCTGGTTAAGTTTCTTAATTCTAAAGCTTCAAAATAAAACTATTGGCCTTCAATATTCCTAGTACATCCTTACTTTTATTAGCTCATGTCATTGAATTATCTTTCCCCCCTTTTCATGCACGTCTCTCTCTCTGTCTCTTTTTATTTTCCATACCTAGTTAATATGATTGTGAAGTGCAATTTAACATCAACCAACATTTTCTGAGCATCCATTCTGAGCCAAATTCTGTGCTGGGATCCAGGAAGATGAAAGCAAGTAAGACCCAATTTCTGCCTTCAAGAGTTCACAGTCTAAGGGAAGAAACAGACACAAAGAGATCATCGGAACACAACACTGTACGTGCTAGAATGAGGAAAGGGAAGATGCTATAGAAGTGCAGGAAAGCAAAGGGTGGCTTCTGCTACAAAAGAGGACATTTGAACAACGTCTTCATGGATAAGCTCACCTATCAGGAAAAAGAGGAAGTGAGTAATTCAGGGAAAAGCAGCAGCCATATGCAAAGGTATAAAAGAAATAAACAGGGTGGTGCATTCAGGAAACTGCCAAATGATTCTGTTAACTGGAGGAGGGGAAGATGAAAATGTTAAGAGATGAGGAAGGATGAAAGAAGTTAAGGCTCAATGACACTGTTATACTTAACGCTTAGGAGTTTTAACTTTATAGGCTGGAGAGAAAAATGAGAAATTATAAATTCAATCACATAATTAATGTCTATCTCCCCAACCAAACTGGACTGTCCATGAGGAAAAAGAAAAGTGTTGCCAATGCTTGGCATAGTGTCTGGCATGTATTTTGCATCAATGAGTACATGGATGAATCATTACAGGAATGGTGGTGCAGTATGAATATATTTTCTCTATATCCATTGCCCATTTCGCATTCCAAAGCATGCCCAGATTTCGATAGGTCTTAGGCTCCATTCTGTAGGACAGTGTGGAGATGAGGCATGCACAAAATTCGCAGATGCACCCTGCTATGTTATTATCTTGCCCCACTTTAACATAAATGTGTGGTGATTATCACCAATTTAGAGATAGAGAAGGGAGAGCACTATAATTAGTGGTTTTCACCTACACCAGCAATTGAGGTTTTCTTTATCAGTATATCAATCAAAATACAGTGTAGGACAATTCAGGCCAGCTATAGACACTACCTCAAAAGAGTTTTTTTGTTGTTGTTTTGTTTTTTTTTTTCCCTGGGGAGGGTGGGTGGAAATAGACTTTCCTTTCTACTTAAATGATTTGTCATTTGACTATTTTCTGAATAGAAAATTCTAACAGATACTTTTTTCTCTGTATTACTTCATGACTCCATTATTAACCTGCTTTCCACAGATATTTATTTCTTTTCTACCAGAATGTGTGCTTTGAGACTATGGACTAATGCTTAGCATGGTCTGTGCCTATAGTGGTACCAAGTACAAGTTCAATTAATGCTTGTTAAGTCTAGTTTAAGGAAGATCCAGAGTGCTTTACGTACAATCTGAACTGTGTAGAATTAACCAATTAAGCAAAATTCTTTTGCTCCCATTCCATATGATTTTAAAAAGTATGAATTCAATTGCAGGAAAGTATCACCCAAATGATATTTGTATATTCTCAATTAAGGCTTTGCCAAATATGAAAGCATATTCCACTAATCAGTGCCAAGCATATGCAACGATGAAGCCCAATTAAAAAGCTTTTTCTGTATTGATTAAAGCCAGGTCTTGTGGTGACTCAGGGTTACGTTGCATGCTCTCAGAATAAAGTACTCACTCAAGTGAGGTAAATTAAATTATTCCAGGGCATGAATGTACTATACAGTGAATTGCTTCTTCCAGAAAACCTGACAACCAAGAGAAACAGAGTTTGACATATGAGAAACTGCAAACAACAATTGTTTTTTAAAACAGGATCCAAGCATAAAAACTGAACAATCTTTTTTAAAAATATCAAAAATGAAATAAAGTACATTGAAACTCTCACGTCCTGGATTAATCATGAAGCCTTGTCCATTGCATAAATTTCTGCAACTTTTTTCTCCTGTATAACTGCTTTCAATTCAATTCAACTAATGTTTATAGATCACTTATTGGCACCTCAAGCAACTCTGGTTACATGGAGAGAGAACACCAAAGGATCACAACTCAGTGTCAACAGCGTCATGAAGCACAGGCATCAAGTGTCCCATGGAGTCTCCCCACTCTAGCTAGGGAGTGTTAAGAAAAGCCTCAGAGAGGCAGGAAGATTTGACCAACATTTTGATGATGGAATTAAGGTTTTCCGGGTGGAGGACTCCTGGTCTATGTGGGCTACAGGTGGGGCCTGGGTATGTGAAACCTGCATACAACAATCCTGCACCGGACACATACATGGAATACGTTGTGGTTCTACATGAGTCCTAGAAACATCAGCATGAGTTTCTGCTTTCTGGAAGTTCTTACATCTACTAGTATGTATATTAGAGCAGTATGGACTGTGGACCACGTGTAAATGTTGCAAAACTACAAATGCCTGTGCCCCATCCAAGGCCTATATCAGAATCTCTGGCTGAGGCCTGGGATTCTGTCATGTAATGACATTTCCAGGTGATTCCTAAACGCATTAACATTTAAGGACAGGAAATGGGAGTATAGGCAGGGGGTTCCAAAGAGGAAGGAGAAATGAGAAAAAAGAGCTGAAATTTGAGTGATTTTATTTAAAATTGTGTTGGAGGGTGAGCATAAGGGTTAACATGGGATTTGAGGAGTAATGTGGATTTAACTACATTTGCCAACTATTCTTCCTTCCTGTCTCTCAATTTTTATGACTTGGATCTAGGTGCAGGTCTCTGTGTTCTCTTGCCTAGACTGGTTAGTGTGCAGGCATCTTCACACATTTTTTTTCCTGTCTGAGTCTCTACCTAGGCACCTTATCCCTGCTGACAGCAGCATTTCCTGATCCTCTTCCTTAATCAAGGATTCCTCAGCCCTAGGGCAGCCAGTCAGACTGGGGCCGTGACCTACAGCTTTCACCCAGAGTACCATGAAAAATTCATCAGTTGTAAGTGTCATGGTGTAAAAAAGTTTTGGAAGCACTCTGATTATGTATTTATCATAAAACAAAAATACAATTGTGTCACTTCTCCTTAAAGATTCCAAAGGCTCCCACCTGCCTATAGCACACAACAGGTCTGGCAAGACCAAGGACCCCTCCTTCTCACCAACCTAGAGTTCAGTTCACCTTGGAGCCTTCAATTACACCTCTGCCTCTACCCAGAATGTCCCTCCTTTCATCACTGAGGCTTCAACCCAAGCATCATCAACATTTCTATCCCAGTATATTTTACTATAAAGGATTGAGCTTTCCTTGCTAACCTGTAGTCAACACAGATTGGGATGGCGGTCTCACTCAAAGTGAGTTTAAGTTCACTGCCTTCTTCTGGCAACAAACCCTACTTCTCATGTCACAGGGCTGGTCATGTGACACAGTCTGATCCCATGACAGTTCTCCAAACCCCAGGGCCAATCACAGTGCTTCCTCTGAAATGTTTTCTAACAGGACCTGGCAGGGTAAATCTCACTTTACTCTTCACTGACGGAGCTGCAGAGATATAAAGCTCGATTTGTCTGTGACCCTGGTTTCATGCTTTGGAGATGGCTAACCAACTAGAAGGAAGCCTTCTCATGAAGGGACACAAAGTTAACAGAGAGAAATGCTTAAGCAGACATAGGAGTCCCTTGTCCTATCACCGTAAGGCTAAATCTCACCTGTCCTCTCAAAAATGTATTTATTCGCATGAGCCAGGAAATCCCTCCTTTCTTGCAGGGAAAAGAAAGAGAGATCAGACTGTTACTGTGTCCATGTAGAAAGGGAAGACATAAGAGACTCCATTTTGAAAAAGACCTGTACTTTGAACGATTGCTTTGCTGAGATGTTGTTAATTTGTAGCTTTGCCCCAGCCACTTTGCCCCAGCCACTTTGACCCAACTTGGAGCTCACAAAAACATGTGTTGTATAAAATCAAGGTTTAAGGGATCTAGGGCTGTGCAGGACGTGCCTTGTTAACAAAATGTTTACAAGCAGTATACTTGGTAAAAGTCATTGCCATTCTCTAGTCTCAATAAACCAGGGGCACAATGCACTGTGGAAAGCTGCCGGGACCTCTGCCCTTGGAAGCGGGCTATTGTCCAAGGTTTCTCCCCATGTGATAGTCTGAAATATGGCCTCGTGGGATGAGAAAGACCTGACTGTGCCCCAGCCTGACACTCGTAAAGGGTCTGTGCTGAGGTGGATTAGTAAAAGAGGAAAGCCTCTTGCAGTTGAGATGAAGGAAGGCCACTGTCTCCTGCCTGCCCCTGGGAACTGAATGTCTCGGTGTAAAACCCGATTGTACATTTGTTCAACTCTGAGATAGGAGAAAAACCGCCCTATGGTGGGAGGCGAGACATGTTTGCAGTAATGCTGCTTTGTTATTCTTTACTCCGCTGAGATGTTTGGGTGGAGAGAAACATAAATCTGGCCTACGTGCACATCCAGGCATAGTACCTTCCCTTAAACTTAATTATGATATAGATTCTTTTGCTCACATGTTTGTTGCTGACCTTCTCCTTATTATCACCCTGCTGTCCTACTACATTCCTTTTTGCTGAAATAATGAAAATAATAATCAATGAAAACACGGAACTCAGAGGCCAGTGCCGGTGCAGGTCCTTGGTGTGCTGAGTGCCGGTACCCTGGGCCCACTGTTGTTTCTCTATACTTTGTCTCTGTGTCTTATTTCTTTTCTCAGTCTCTCGTCCCACCCGACTAGAAATACCCACAGTGTGGAGGGGCAGGCCACCCCTTCATTTCTGACTTAACCTGGTTTGAATTTGGCTTCCTTCATTAACACAGAGCTTCTCTCTACTGTTTCAGCTGGGCACCTGACTACAAAGATGTCTGGTGACTCAAGTTACGTCAAATAACGGGGGATTAACTGTGAGGACACAAGTGGAAAGATAGAATCAGGGCCACTTGGCCAGGTCCCCTGGGAATACTGACAAAGTCAGACCTCATGTTTGATTGAGGTAAGGGAAATGGCAGCAGCAGGAGAGAGTACGTAAGAGAAATGCTACAGCATCAAGAGGAGCTGCAGGCAGCCTCTGCTCGCCCTAGAAGCCAACACAGGAGGGCCTGGGGTTCATACCAGGCCAGTGTCCTTGCCTGTCCAGAGAATTGCTGAGAAGTAAACTGAGGTTTGTTCAAGCAAGGAGAAAGAATAACGGGTTCTCCTTGGGACACGTATCATGTCAAGGAAGGGCCAACCTTGACTTCCATAGCTGTATTCCTGGCTCTAACCTCCTCATGAAGGGGCTGAAAAACTGATTTAATCCATGTGTCCAAGCGTGTCATCCTCAGAAGTACTAGCTGGGTGGTAAGTGTACATTTCATTTCAGTTTTACTGAAAAAATTTTTATTAAAAAAGAAAAAGTGGCCAGGCATGGTGGCTCACGCCTGTAATCCCAGCACTTTGGGAAGCCAGGACAGGTGGATCACCCAAGGTCAGGAGTTTGAGACCAGTCTGACCAACATGGCAAAAACCCATCTCTACTAAAAATACAAAAAATTAGCCGGCGTGGCAGCGGGTGCCTGTATTCCCAGCTACTCGGGAGGCTGAGACAGGAGAATGGCGTGAACCCAGGAGGCAGAGCTTGCAGTGAGCCGAGATCACGCCACTGCACTCCATCCAGCCTGGGCGACAGAGCGAGACTCTGTCTCAAAAAAAAATAAAATAAAATAAATAAAAAATAATTATTTCTCAGCAAATATACATTTCTGACTTATTATCTTGTTTTGTATTTTGGCCTACACATTACCAGAAAGTAATATATTTCCTACAATATTCTTGAAATATAGGCCAGAAAGGATATCATCATTTTTAAAAAATCATAAATGGTCAAGAAACTGTCCAAAAAGCAAAGTGATGGCAGCATTTTCAGTTACACAAAAATATCTACTCTTCAAATAGATTTGGAAGAATCAGTTCTTAATTCAGGAGCGAATTGTTAAAGTTTTGTGTAATTTAAAGTTAGCAAGGAAATATCAAGTTTTTTCTTGTCTAAAAGATTCCAATATACCTCTAAAATCTACCGTTATCTGCACTGAAGGAGAAAAGCAATGGTATTATTCATCTTAATAACAAAAATAGCAACATCAATATCCTATCTTTTTAGCTAAATATTCTAAGAATGCAGTGAATTGATTTTCATAAGCCAGTCAAGTACAGCATTTATTGGATTTATTATGCATTTACCAATTTTTCCTAGAAAATGAGCTTTTCTGCTTGTGTTTCACTTAAACTTATATTACTATTCCTTGAGTACCCAATATATTAATTATTCCTTTAGTACCTTGACCACTTGATAAACACCAGAAGACACTAAGACACAGGTGACAAGTTGAGGGAAGACTGACTAGCTTCATAATGTATTCCTGATAATCTTCAAGAATGGAATACATAATCTTACTTAGGATGAGTTTTGTTTGTTTGATTTTTTTTGCCTCCATCAAAAATCAATATCTTTTGGCATTAGCTAGAATAAAGACCTATAGACCTTCATATAGAGGCTCAATTGATCTTCAGTCAGTTTGCAGAGTAAACACAGATAAAAACAGAGATGAAAATAATGTCTTTAATGTTGTTTTACCTCTAAGATGAGGCAAGAAAATATAATGTTTTGAATACTGACTATTGTATAAGTTTACAAATTCAATTTGCAAAATATATATATATTATCTCAACCCAGGGAATCTGTTTTAAAGTACGCTGCTCATTCCTGCAGGAGCCACAACTTTCCCTCCCACTTTAGATTTTGAGGATATTTATATCAAAACCCCCGAATGTGGACCTAGGGAAACATTTTTCATTTTCACAATGTGGCTTTAGTTTGACATCTTAATCATCACAAGCCACTTCAGAAGAACCTCCAATTTCCCTTCAGTCTCTCCTTCCTTATTTTCTTTCTAAACTTCCCCATTCTCAAAGAAATATTCTTTATAAAGAACACAATTATCATCAGAGTGGTGAGAGCATTTCTCTTTTATTCCCCCCATCTTTTCATGACCTATTTTTTACCTTATCAAAAGGAATAAAACATATGTCACCAAGTCTTCAAATATCCAAGTAGAAAACACTAGTGGTGAACACTACAGAACAAGTGTCTAATAGGAATCATCGGAGCTGTATATGTAATCTGCAGTTTCCTACTATCCACAGTGAAAGACATGAAAAGAAACTGAAGGTAATTTTCAGGGCATATTTATGTAACTCAATATGTCTAATACATTGTCATTTCAACATCAAATGAGTATAGAAATTACTAATGAGATACTCTAGAATCCGTTTTTTCCTACTCAGTCTTAAAAATCTGCTATGTATTTCTAAATTTATTATTATTATTATTTTGAGATGGACTCTCATTCTGTCTCCGAGGCTGGAGCACAGTGGTGCAATCTCGACTC
This sequence comes from Nomascus leucogenys, assembly GCF_006542625.1. Classification (NCBI taxonomy): domain Eukaryota; kingdom Metazoa; phylum Chordata; class Mammalia; order Primates; family Hylobatidae; genus Nomascus; species Nomascus leucogenys. The sequence continues at coordinate 81,197,254 of NC_044394.1, forward strand.
ACTGCAACCTCTGCCTCCTGGGTTCAAGCGATTCTCCTACCTCAGCCTCCTGAGTAGCAGCTGGGATTACAGGCATCCACCACCATGCCAGGCTAATTTTTGTATTTTTTAGTAGAGACGGGATTTTGCTGTATTTTCCAGGCTGGTCTCGAACTCCTGACCTCAAGTTATGCACCTGCCTTGGCCTCCCAAAGTGCTGGGATTACAAGCATGAGCCACCATGCCCAGCCTCTGCTGTGTATTTTAAACTTACAACACAACTCACTTCTACTTTCAAGTGCTCAGAAGCCACACATGGCTGGTGGCCACCCTACTGGACAGGACCGAGGAAAGAAGTGACAGCCACTATTTTTGTTCCTCCTTCAAAGAACCAAGCAAATGCTGGGGTTCATCTATTGAATCTACTAAACAGTTTAAACCGTAAAAATAAATACAAATAATTTCATGAATTGTTTACATTTGTCTAGGTTAAGGTTCATAATTTCCAATTCCTTTCTGTCTTTACTAGTCTTACCCTACAGTTCAGGCAAAGTTATACAATAGAAAATAAAAGATAATCACAAGCTTTTTGTTGCTTTCTTTGTTTTTCCTTTTTCCTGAATATGTCCAAGAAATTAAGGGGTATATGCTTTGTTTTCATATCACTTAATTTCTAGCATCATTTTACTACCTTTCCTCCTCCCACCCCAGGCTTATTTATGTTTGGGGTGGTCATACCAGATTTTAAAGTGGTCAGTCTTGGCCAGTCAGAGCTATCAGTGAAAGCATACACTATAATTAAAAGTAAAACTATTATTAGTCAAGGCAATGTAACGTACAATGACCCAGTGAGAAGAGAAGAAACAGGGAGCCAGAGATCTAAGGCTCTAGTGTGGATTCCCCGCTTCCTTCTCTGTAAACTCTCTTCCTGCTCTTCTTTACATTTCAGGACGTTGAGATGAGGGTCAGTTGGCATCATGTGTTTGAAAGCATTTTATAAACATGATGCGTCACATAATGTTTTATGAATGTCCTACAATGTCTTGTGTTTATTTTTATTCTTTGTAAACACAAGTAAACATGTTGAACTGGTTATTCTGGCATGTAGGGCTATCGCTTAACACTCTTGGATGTTGAAGAGATGGTCTCCTAAATGCTACAAAGTGTGGGTAAACCAAAAGGAACTAGGATAGGCAAAAAAAAAAAGGCATGCTTTCCTATTCTTTTCTCAAAGTGTTAAACAGATGACAATTATCAGCTCCTACAAAGAAAAACAGGAAGAGAGCATGTGAGCTTCACACCTTCACCAGTGACTACTTCAGTCCAGCAAGCTGGAGCTACTCCTGGATTTCATTCCTAAACCTATCATTCTGGAAATTCCCATGACAAATTTACTCATTTACGAATTTGCACCGGGATGTGCTGGGTTTTTTTTTTTTTTGGTGGGGGGAGGGGATATTGCACATAAACAAGACTGGCCTGGTAACTGGGGACGCAGGGTCAGGTCTCATTCTCCACTGAGTTATCTGACAGCCATGTTTTGTCCATCTGGGCCTCGATTTATTTATTCATAAGAATGAAACTAATCACCAGTTTCTACTTTCTTTGCAATAGTGCTGCTAGAATAATTAATGATAAATAGAAAATACTTAGAAAGCACCCTTAAGGAAAGATATACTAAGGAATTATTAATCCATCAAAGCAGAACTAAAAGATATTGGGCACGGCCGGGTGCGGTGGCTCACGCCTGTAATACCAGCACTTTGGGAGGCCGAGGTGGGCTGATCACGAGGTCAGGAGATCAAGACCATCCTGGCTAACACGGTGAAATCCCATCTCTACTAAAAATACAAAAAAAATATTAGCAGGTACTCCCAGCTACTTGGGAGGCTGAGAGGCAGGAGAATGGCATGAATCCGGGAGGGGAGCTTGCAGTGAGCAGAGATTGTGCCACTGCACTCCAGCCTGGGTGACAGAGCGAGACTCTGTCTCAAAATAAATAAAAATAAAAGTAAAAAAATAGAAAAATAAAAAAATATTGGGCACCTACTCTCCTATCTGAAGGAGGAGTTAGCCATTTTCAAAATTTGCTGCTGTGGAGGCCAAGTACGCCCTTTTCCCTTCTGGTCAATGTGTGTTTCCAATGTCCCACTTATTAGAGCCCAGGGGACTGTGTAGTATAGAAGGGGAGGATCAGAAAGGACCTGAAGTCCAAAAGTGGATAACAAACTTTGGCTTAAGTTGATTTCTGTAATGGCCCTGAATTTTAGTGATCAATTTATCCAACAGTTAGTGTCCTTGGGTAAAGAAAGTAAAATGAGGTCAAATACACCATTGTCCATAGGAATCATCAGTGCTTTGACTCTGAGCATTTTTCTGAATATAAAGTTCAAAACACATGAGTCAAGGCAAGAATTTCTAAAATCAATAACCATTAGTCACCTCTCATGCCCTGCTATAGCGCTTTGATACTCAAAAGTGTCCAATGCTATTGATATGTGAAGTTTCTGGTTTAAGGGGCTATGGAAACTTTCCCTTAACTATAGTTCTGGTGCTGTGGAAACCGAAACACACATATGTATGCACACACACACACACATATGCACACATTTCCCTATTGCCACAATTTATTCCAGTACAGAAATGAGTAGAAGAATATTAGAAAACAGAGAATTGTGTTTACCCTATTAGTGTTTGAGTCTAAAACCCTTCTGAATATATAGTAAAACATAAGTGTAAATCATTCCTTAACATTAAATTAGGTTTTGGAGTATTAGGAAGGGCCACATAGGGGAAAACAAATTTAAGAATGCTCAGAAGACATCTCTCCAAATATTTTGTAAGACAGTAGACTTCACCTCATTATTTAATTTACTTGTCAGTAAAAAGCCTATAAAACCACAGTCTTATGATAAAATTAAATAGCAGCAACAGTAGACTTTATGAACACCTGAGGTACATTGCTTCCAGCATCTTTCCAAAGAAATCAAGATATTGAAATCCTGTCCAGCAGTTTCCTCTAAAAGCGTCCTTGCATTTTTAACCCAAATCAAAATCTTCTGTTACTGAGAAGATTGTTTCTTTTTGATTAGATTCATCTAGTAACTACCTGCTCATTAAGTAAGTGACATCCTTCTACAACAGGCTGCCCAAGAGTCAACGAAGCTAATGTAGAGGGTTACAGGCTCTGAAAGGAAACACGAAGAGGACAGGAGAAGGAAGGATGGATGGAAGAAGGTGGAGGAGGGAGAGATGGAGGAGAGCAGGCAAAACTCAGGAAAGCCAAGTTTCACAACTGGGTTACAAATCATTACAGACGCAGTTTAACTTGTCTCCCCGCCCAGCAGCTGCCTGTCCTCTCTGCCTAGTTTCATTTCTCAGGAGCTGCCCATTTCTTTTAAGAAAACAAGGGAAAGTCCTGAGCATTCTCAGTACGTCAGGTGCCTGCACTCCCATTAACCTTAAAATTGGTTTATAAATCGTAAAAGAGAGAGCGCAATTAGTACAAAGTATGATAGGAATTTCTAAACTCAGTACAATTTAAGCCCAGGAAAAATGACGAGTTCTGTAAAAGAGGTGTGTGTAGATATGCATTTTTAATTGCATCATTACGCTGTATCCCCTGGACTAAAGTAAATACAGTAATTACAATGTGGAAGTGTACATAATGCACTTTAGAGAGGGGCGGGGCATGCACATCTGTGATCTACACCATAAGGAAGCAACACACGGTCAGGTTTTGAATGGCATACTGATTACCCCACATTAGAAAAGAGGGTATAACTTCGGAGAGCAAACATACCCCAATGTGAATGTGTACCTGCATTTGTCACGACAGAATAATGGGTGCACATGGTAATTTTGATGCAAAAATGTTTACATCACCGGTAATATCTTATTTAAGGACCCATTTATTATTTTGGTATACTATGAGCAATGACGATATTAGTTTATTTTGTTATTTTTTATTTTTTTGAGACCGAGTCAATCTGTTGTCTGGGCTAGAGTGCAGTGCTGTGATCTTGGCTCACTGCAACCTCCACCTCCCAGTTCAAGTGATTCTCCTGCTTCAGCCTCCTGAGTAGCTGGGATTACAGACACACACCACCATGCCAGGCTAATTTTTGTATTTTTTTAGTAGAGACGGGGTTTCATCATGCTGGCCAGGCTGGTCTTGAACTCCTGACCTTGAGTGATCCACCCACCTCGTCCTCTCAAAGTGCTGGGATTACAGGCATGAGCCACTGCGCCTGGCCAATGACAATATTAGTTTAAATGTAATAAAGAAATTTCCTCTACACTAAGTTGTCAAGAAAATCTTCACTTTGAAGTTGGAAACAAAGGCCCAGAAACCACAGCAGAGAATTACCTGTGCTATTTATCAGGAATATGTGGCCCTATTTATCTCTTACTTCTGAATTCCTGGCATAAGTAAACCTGTGATCCCATCTTCACAAGAGGCCAGTGACTTGTTTTTTTGTTTTTTTGTTTTTTTTTTTGAGACGGAGTCTCACTCTGTTGCCCAGGCTGGAGTGCAGTGACGCAATCTCAGCTCACTGCAACCTCCGCCTCCCGGGTTCACGCCATTCTCCTGCCTCAGCCTCTCCGAGTAGCTGGGACTACAGGCAGCCGCCACCACGCCCAGCTAATTTTTTTGTATTTTTAGTAGAGATGGGGTTTCACCGTGGTCTTGATCTCCTGACCTCGTGATCCGCCCGCCTCGGCCTCCCAAAGTGCTGGGATTACAAGCATGAGCCAGTGACTTGTTATAGCATAGGCCTTCCCTTCCATCATCGACATTGGGGATGCCCCACTATTCCTACCCCATCCAATTCTTCAACTTTCCCCCCATATGCTGGATCTTTAAGAACTCCAATTCCTGCCTGTGAACATCTGGCAAACTGACAAATTTACATAGCTCCTTTGTGGGTTCTAGAACGTTTACATATACTCAGACTTGCAATGCAATTCAAGGTTCTCATACCCTGACTCTTGCTAGAACAACACTGCTGGAAACTAGATTCTAAGTCCTGTCCCCACACACTTTTTAGAGACCTTGTAACTAGCTGGTCATACATTTTCAATGACACTGGCCAAAGAACAGTGAGGAAACTGGAAGTCATACAAATGATATGAATAGCAACCAGGAAGACATGGAACATTTCATTACTGGGTCAAACTAGATTAATGCGTTGCTTTATTTAGGTTTCTCTGTGAAACAGAAAACCACCCAACCTGTAACTCAGGGCTTTCATGACCCCAGGTTCCACTCTGTTTGTGTAGGGGGTCTTCGACTTCCTCCACCACAAACCTCATCTGCTTCTGATACAGACGTACTGATACATGGCAAAAGTCAAACTAGACCCCAATCAAATGATCATCTTAATCAGATTGGAAGAGAAAATTTCAGGAAGATCTAGGTTTATGCTTACAGCTGCAAAATTCTAAATATGTATGGCAGGTCCTAGCATTTAGCCTAGTGCATATGGAGCTGTAAATACATATTTGTCAAAGTAAAAAAAAATGTAAAAGCATTCCATTACTAAGTATTTCTCACTGACCACATACAGGATCTTACCATAATAGAATAGAAACTTGTTTTTGGAAGCTACAGAAACATCCACACCCAATAAGCAGCCTCCGCCTCCTTCAAAGTGATCCTCCAAATGCTACAACAGGATTCAAACTCCATCATTCATCAGCCTACTTGTCTAACTTCTCAAAAACTTCCTTCAGAACCAGTTAGTGCATGAGACACTAACCATATCTTTAGTAAATAAACAATTCCTGGCTTTATACATTTCCTGCTTTATAATCCTGCATCTTTGTTTAAAAAGCTAAACTGGCTGGGCGCGGTGGCTCATGCCTGTAATACCAGCACTTTGGGAGGCCTAGGTGGGCGGATCGCGAGGTCAGGAGATGGAGACCATACTGGCTCACAGGGTGAAACCCTGTCTCTACTAAAAATACAAAAAAAATCAGCTGGGCATGGTGGCGGGCGCCTATAGTCCCAGCTACTCAGGAGGCTGAGGCAGGAGAATGGCGTGAACCCGGGAGGCGGAGCTTGCAGTGAGCCGAGTTTGCGCCACTGCATTCCAGCCTGGGCAACTGAGGAAGACTCCGTCTCCAAAAAAAAAAAAAAAAAAAAAAGCTAAACTGAAATTGCGTGCTCACAACTCTCATTCGCTGATTTTGCTTTGAATGACTAAGCTGTTATCCCAAATCAAATCTACCATTCAAAATATTTCTATGACTAAGGTTATGCCAATGAATATCCATAAGCCATTCCAGAACTCCAAGAGCAGCCTGGGATGCAACTTTGTTGGAATAAGCTTATAGGTTCCCACGTGGACAACCCTGATTGGGCATCAAACTCATACAATACTTGGTGCCTGACCAAGATCCACCCCAACAGTTTACTGTCATATTTCATGAGACCCAGAAGAATGTTTAAGCAGCTTACTATCTGAGCAACAGATCATGGTAGCATAAGTTTTGCTGATATATATTTCCATTTCTCTGTAACAAAATGTAAGAAAAATCTTTTTTTTGTTGTTGTTTTTTTTTTTTAAGATGGAGTCTCGCTCTGTCACCCAGGCTGGAGTGAAGTGGCACAATCTCGGCTCACTGCAAGCTCTGCCTCCCGGGTTCACGCCATCCTCCTGCCTCAGCCTTCTGAGTAGCTGGGACTACAGGTGCCCACCAACACGCCCGGCTAATTTTTTGTATTTTTAGTAGAGACGTGGTTTCACCACGTTAGCCAGGATGGTCTCGATCTCCTAACCTTGTGATTCACCCGCCTTGGCCTCCCAAAGTGCTGGGATTACAGGTGTGAGCCACCGTGCCCAGCCGAAAAATCTATTTTTAATTGTTCTTAAAAGAATAAGAAAATCTAGTGTTTCATATAACTTATTCAACTTTAATATCTTGGCTGAGAAGGCATGCATTCAATGAAATGTCATCATCGAGCACTTTTAACAAAGAAGTACTTACGCCATGATGCCCGAGAGGTGAAACATTTCGGCTGTGATGTAGGACAAATAACTGTACAGGAAAACAAAGAGTGGCTCGATCACTCGGATATTATGGGTGAATCGAGTAGTAAATGCTGCTATAAAGCCCAGGAAGATGCCAATCAGCACCCCACCGATTCCCACAACAAAGAAGTTGGCGATTCCCGCAAACACATCAATGGTCTCAATGGTTTTCATCTGGCAAAACGACTTGAACAAGTTGTACAGGACCTGCAGGAAAAAGAAAACACCTAGTCAAAACCCTTTCCCGTTTCCCCATTATCACTCTGGGTACAAACACATCTACGTGGCCTTCTAATAAGGACATTTCTTCTGTGTACCCAAGTAGGAAAGTGACAATCATTGTGTATTCGTTTGTCTCATATTTTAATACCGTAGCTTTAAACTAACCAAAAAACCTTTCAATAAAAGTGAGTTGTCAGGGAATTTATTTCTAAAAGTAAGGGAGAGGCAATTTCAAAGTTATTGCATAACTTATTCCAAAAACATTATTTTTTCCAGATATCATCTGAAAGATTATTTTAAAATATTTGTTTGCTATCCAGCACACCCAGCTCATGTTACCATTGCTTGGTAAGCAATACGACAGCAAGAAAGCTTATCAGTGCTGCTGTGAACACATTTACCTTATAAGGTCCTGTTGTGGAGCCACATGACAGAAGGGACCCACGCATCAGGACAGGTACCCAAGATGAGTCAGTCATCCTCCCGGTCACCAGTTCCTCACGCCACACTCCACCTCCTCTCCCTGCCCACACATACATATCTGGTGTAACTGAGACACACCCAAAGGAATTTTCTTCAAGCAAAGGGGCAGCAAACGCATATGTGTTTGTGTGTGTGTGTGTGCATCTGCTGAAACTTCATACATATTTTGTATATGAAACACTAGGTTTTCTTACTCTTTAAGAACAATTAAAAATAGATTTATCTTACATTTTGTTACAAAGAAATGGGAATGTACATCAGCAAAACTTCATGCTGTAATGAGACTGCTCTGTTGTTCTTTTTTTTTGAGTCTCACTCTGTCACTCAGGCTGGAGTGCAGTGGTGTGATCTTGATCTCAGCTTACTGCAACCTCTGCCTCCCGGGTTCTCCTGCCCCAGCTTCCCAAGTAGCTGAGATTACAGGCAGGTGCCACCACACCCGGCTAATTTTTGTATTTTTAGTAGAGATGGGGTCTCATCATGTTGGCCAGGCTGGTCTTGAACTCCTGACCTCAAGAGATCCACCCACCTCGGCCTCCCAAAGTGCTAGGATTACAGGCATGAGCCACCACGCCCAGCCTGTTGTTTGGTTCTTTACAGAGTCTTGGTTTAATGAAGCCTTCAAGAATGTTGGGCACTTCATGTCTGGTGGACAATATGCTTTCAACTTGTGTCTGGGGCCACTCAGCGAACTGAAATGGAAAGTCATGGCTGCAGCCCCACCACTTTCTTTTCACAAAATAAGCAAGTCAAATATCAGCCAAGCAGGTGGCCTGCTTCTTTTTCACTGTGATATTTACAACTCTGGGAGCACCTGGAATCTCCAGGAAAACCGACTGATAAGGATGTTAGGGAGAAAGGCTATGCTACACCCTCATTTGGGTTCTGAGAAACTCAAAACTGGTCCCATTTGTTCAAGGTCAAATGACACAAAATGTCAGAGGCAATATTAGCATCCAAGTCTCCTGACCTCCTGATTAAGTTGTTCAAGGTTCAATCATGGGAGAGTGAAGTCATACTGCCTGGTAAGCAGTGTGCGGCCTGGCAAATGCCATCTCACTTTTTCTACTTCACTTTATGGTCATAGGCTACCACGATATGGGTTTAATATGTTATTCTTTCCTCCTTTCTACTTGATTATAAGCTTCTTGTGATCAATCAACACCTTATTACAATTTACATCTTCCAAGTTGCCTAGCAGATGACAATAAATGTCTGTTGGCTTTGAAAAATAGTGGATTATTCCCTAGGAAACAGTGAACTTTTCCTTTTCCCTAATTGTTGGTGTAACACTCGAGATGATTTGCCATCCTACCACCAAGAAATGACTTCAGGGAAGAACAAAAGAGACTCATTCTCCTGAAAACTTAAATATTTTAAAGGCATCATTGTTTGCCAGACAGAGAAGAAAATGGCTCCATGTAGTACCCACTTCCACTTTGAACCTGCTGTCAGCATCGGTTTTCATCAGCATCAACACTCCACAGTTACTTCCTGAGACAGGATCACAGATGTTCTATATATACCCCTTGCCTCCAAACAGCCAAAGGCAAAAGGGACGGTCACCAGTGTCCCAGAGGAGAGGCGAGTTTCCCGGTCATCTGCTGCTGCATGGACAGCCTCTCTCCAGGGCCACTCAGGCACCACAGTTCTGTCTCCCGCCTCCAGCCTGCACCTGGGAGGGTCATCTGTTCTTTGCTCTAATCCCACTGCAGCCACTACAAGACCTACTTCCTTCAAAGTCTGCCACTCCATTTTCACATCAGGAAGGCCTCATAGTCTCAAAACACCTGGTACACTTTTTTTTAAAACTGTTTTCTAACACACTTCAGATTGCAAAGGATTTCATCACTGTTCCATAAAACACACCATGTTTATTCACTCCTGCTCCTGGTTTTCTTTCCTTGTCCTTTCTCTTGCCGGCAAACCACCCCAAACCTAGAGAATCTTTACCTATCTTCGGAGACACAGCTGAAACTGCTGTTGCCCTCAGGAGCCCTCCTGGTCCCCTCCAGCCTTTGCAAATACCTGGCCCTCTGACCTCCTGCACCACAGGTGATCTCCCAGAACATTCAGCATCTTGTACTGTTGGTGCTGAGTTTTGAGTGAGTGCCTCATGTCCCCAACAAAACTAGAAATTCCTTTAGCACAGAGCTAAGTTTCCTTTTCCTTTTCCTCCCTCTCATCTCTACACCCTAGTCCATCCAGTGCACTGAAGAGTTCTCTGAGGGAAGCCCAGGTACTCCTTCCACAGATTAACGGGCATCTGCAGCTGGGTCACACATTCCAAATCCTTACAAAACTATTTTCCTGGCAACTTAATGGGTCAAATCTATCAAAGGTACAGCCTGTCTTAAATCCCCCCTTAGACTCTGCAGAGTTAAGATGGGTCACAGGCACTGTACTCTCAGCACATTGGGCCAAAACTCCATTTTGATCCTTCTCCTGCCTGAGATGCCACGGCAGTGTCAGAGCTAATATCTCAGGTAGAAGCGTTACCTTAACAACCAGAAAGCTTTCCACAACCTCCCACCTGTTTTACAATGAACCTGATACTTAGTTAGTGATCAGCACGAGATAAAATTCTTCTGGTTACAACTGGCCGAAACCACATACTTAGTTCATTCCAGTTAAATCCTTTAATTGTATTATGAGGGAATCTATGCCTAAAAGTGTTTTAGAATTTTAATTTATATAGGTATATGTGTTATGTGTATATATTATGTATGTGGGCTACAAATGACTCTAGTGAGTCAGTGCAAAGTTGATCTCTCCTTGACACTTGTATTCTTAGATTAAAATGTCAGTGATACCTATGTACTAAATTCTATCATGGGCTAATTTGACAGCTTTGAAATCTTTCAAATAATCAAAGCTATACTGCTTAATGATATTTTTAAATCGCAAACATATATATATATTAACACTAGGAGTTATGAACTTTGAACTTTGATTTTAAAAGCACACTAATTCTGTGAAGTCATGTAAAGCAAGGGTACAAATTATACAAATACTGTTGTCTATCAGAATGGCTCTGTTTCAGAAAAAACAAGTTCATGTAATTTCTTCCTTATGAAACATACAGGATAATCATTTTGCATGTGAAATTTTAGAACTATTCTGCGTTTGCAAAATCAAAATTAAGATCCAAGTGGTCACTGCTTGCCCTCCATCTTCCTAAAGTTACTTTCCACTCCACAGCACACAGTGACTGGGCTTCTGGGGTCCATTACTGGCTTCTTTCTACAGAGCCAGCTCTCCTTACCCAAGCCTGGTTATGAGCAGATGGAGGAAACTCTTTAAGTCTTCTTGGAAAATTTATTAGAATATTCAGCAGCTGCATTAACATGTTCTAGAAATAACCCGAACAATCTTTGCCTAATAGGGAAATTTTGGAAAGTTTTCATACAACATTTATTCTAAGGGAAAACACAACAATCCTATTTAAAAATCACACCTTTATTTTTTTCAATTGTCATGTCTCTAGTTACTTCTAATCTACTACAGCCCTGTACAATAGCATGAAGTGTTTGATCTGCATTTCTCTTGCTTTGAGACATTTTCATGCTAGGTTTTCTTTGCTTCAGCTTTTCTAGCTCAATGTTGAATTTATCATAATTTGGGAAAGGAGTTAATGGCACTAACCTACCATGTTACCCATCTTCGAGATTATATACTATGACAATGAATTTTCTCCAATTAACCCCTATTCTTCTATCTGCAACTCCTAGTGACTCATCGTTTTTGCCATAGGCATCATGGTCCGTATTTTTAATACCTTTCCAAAGTCCATGAGTTCCTTAAACTAACCCCATTCTTCTATCTGCAACTCCTAATGACTCATCGTTTTTGCCATAGGCATCATAGTCCGTATTTTTAATACCTTTCCAAAGTCCATGAGTTCCTTAAACTAACCCCGTTCTTCTATCTGCAACTCCTAATGACTCATCGTTTTTGCCATAGGCATCATAGTCCGTATTTTTAATACCTTTCCAAAGTCCGTGAGTTCCTTAAACTAACCCCTATTCTTCTATCTGCAATTCCTAGTGACTCATAGTTTTTGCCATATGCATCATGGCCCATATTTTTAATATCTTTCCAAAGTCCGTTGAGTTCCTTAAACCTCTCCTAGGGATAAGCCTGAATGAATGAATCAAAGAATCTTCCACAAAACATCTCCACCTCTCATCTTTGAAGTTACCTGACTAGGAGATAAAATTAGAATTTTTGACACCATTGTTCTAATTATTCTTAACACACGCTCAATTCAGTACAGTACTCAGACAATTCAGTAAGAGAAACATCTAGTAGTTTATTCTTTGGCAAACCTGTGGGCATGCCCTCATATCTTGTGGATCTGGCTTTGAGGGTCCATGGACTCTCAGCCAGGGCAAGTAAGTTACCAAGGGAGGCTCTTAGATGTGAAACCACGACAGTGGTTCTGACTGACAGGCTCTGGCCATTCCCTGGTAAGAGCTTCCACCTCAAAGCACCAGCCAGGGCCTTTCTCTGTCTGTGCCCTCCTTCTGAGTGGAGTGACAAGCTCTCACTTTGGCTGCCTGCCTTCCCTGGGTCAGCCCTCCCTTTCTTTCCATAAAACCACAGTTGTGCCTCCGTGCCTCCTGAGAGGAAGCACAAGGTGTGTGTCTGGATGGCCTGCTACCTTTGCATACTCTAAACAGTGACTTAGCCAGACCCTATCCTGAGATCTGATTCGGGACAAACTCAAAGAATGGACCACTGAAGCTGGAAACCATCATTCTCGGCAAACTATCGCAAGGACAAAAAACCAAACACCGCATGTTCTCACTCATAGGTGGGAATTGAACAATGAGAACACATGGACACAGGAAGGGGAACGTCACACACCGGGGCCACTGAGATGTCTGAATAAAAATTTGATCAGAGGTGGGAAAGTAGTGTGGAGGCCTGGTGTGTTATTCTGAAACTAATTTGACTCTACTGAGCTGCCCTAGAAGGACTGTAACAGGTGCTCTTATTTCTTTGTAAAGTTCCCTTTGCACTAAATAGACTTACTCCAGGAATTCCCATTCAAATGTCCGCAGTCTCCCTCAACAGGGTAAAATTTACATATCGAGCATAAGTCAGAATGGAAAACTTCATGCCTTCTGCCTCTGGAAATTAGAATGAGTTATAAAATGTCTCTACTATTATGGCAGTTTCCCAGTTAAAATTTAATATCGGTAAGTTAATGACTACTCAGTTCATGAATAATGGAATATATGAAGTGGATTTGGTTACTTAAGTGAGGTAACTTAGCTGTCTTAAAAATATCTGTACTACAAATTGTGATTGATAAATTGTCTTCTATATAATAATGTTAACATGAAGTTAATGGATGTCCTTAGAGATGATATTTTATTCATTCTGAGGATTTGCTTTTGCAGTAGAATATAGGCTAACAGAGAATAAATCAGTTTCTATGTAGACTTTTATTTTATTATTATTATTATTGAGGTGGAGCCTCACTCTGTTGCTCAGGCTGGAACACAGTGGCGTGATCTCGGCTCACTGCAACCTCCGCCTCACTGGCCCAAGCGATCCTCTCACTTCAGCCTCCCAAGTAGCTGGGATAACAGGCGCTCATCACCATGCCCAGCTAATTTTTTTTCTTTTTTGTATTTTTAGTAGAGACAGGGTTTCACCATGCTGGCCAGGCTTGTCTCAAACTCCTGACCTTCAAGTGATCCACCTGCCTCAGCCTCCCAAAGTGCTGGGATTATAGGCATGAGCCTCTGCACCTGGCCTACTATGTAGACTTTTAAATGAGTCAGGAATGGCATTTTAATGATAAGAGCAAATGGAGAGGGAATTAAAAATTAAGTCCTTTAAACACAATCTTTTTCTGCCTCACTTTTCTTATCTGAATAATGGGAGGAATGCCTGTTTCATAAATTGTCGTAGAGACCTGAGCATGAAGTGAGCATTCACAAGTTAGTGGCTGTCATTACTGTCACCTTTACTACTGCCGAGCTGTGGCTAACAGAAAATAGCATCATTAGTGCTCCCTAACTGATTTATCAATCGAGCATCACTTGAGTGCCTTTAACTGGTGGACACAGAGCTCTTTGGAGGTGTGTGGGTAAAAGGAGAGGCTTTCTCATCCCTTCTCTCAACCCTTGCCTGTGTTCAGAAGGCAGGGTAGAAGTAAATTCTGCTAACCTTAAGATCATAACAGCCCCTGACTCCAATTATATGTAATCTAAGAGAGAATTACAAATAATTTGTGTCTTCTGAATAAATACTCATTTATGAGAAGGTGATGAGGGCCAGAAATGTGCTGGTTGAATAGTAACAGAAAGTGAGCAGTGAGCGTGTGGCAAAAACTTTCCATAAAATCATTAACATAACTCAAGCATCCCCAGATAGAGAATGGCACTTAGCAGGTATTATCATTTCACCTGTGTTATATACATTGGATACTGACAGTATTACTTCTCACAAAGAACTCTGGGATCTGAAGTCTTTTAAGTTATGATCGAAGACCATCATTTTTGAAAATGCCAAAATGATAAATCAGTTGCAAAGGCCAAAATCATATGTTCCTCTGGCATGAACAGGGCCTTGTCAGCACAGACCAGCTACATATTTTGCGGGGCCCCGTGCAAAACGAAAATGAGGAGACAGTTTTATGATAATAAATAAATTATAAATAATGATTTTAAAAGTATTAAGAATTATAAGACAGTGACGTCAGAGCATTAAACCAAGTGAAGGGCCCGGGGCAACTGCTCATGAAACCACCCTGTGTGCAGTGTCTCGCCCCTGCCAGTTGAGGTGCAGAGAGCCACTGCAGGCGGCTGGGCAGCCCCCACCTGTTGGAGTCATGCAGCATGAATGTGACTCACCACTGTTACTGCATCATTCAGCAGGGACTCTCCAAAGACCAGGATGTAGAGCTGCTCATTGACGTGAATGTTCTCAAAGACAGCAAGCACAGCCACAGGATCCACAGCTGAGATTAAACTACCAAAGAGCAGGTTCTGGAGCAAAGTGATGTCACTGAGGCCGAATGCTTCTATCTGGCAGATACCAAACAAAGACACACCAATGCCAATGGAATTCCAAAGTGTCCCTACCACAGCATACCAGAAAATGGTGCCAATGTTCTCAAAGAATGGGCGAGTGGGCATGAAATAGCCGGCATCCAGCACGATGGGTGGGAGGAGGTACAAGAAAAACACATCAGTCCTCATTGCTGGGGGAGACTTCTCATCAACACCAAAAATAATCCCGCCTAGTAGAAGTCCAACCATTATGAGAAGGCAGCTCTCAGGCACTATTGTGGGCAACTTGTGATACAGATGGAAGCCTGGTAAGGAAAAAATAAAAACACAAAACTTGGGTTATGGAGGAATTTTGGAGACAGGAAATTGGTTCCCTTTGATAGAACCAGTGGGTCCTATTTCACCATCTCCCAAGTCAGTATCACTGTCTTTACAATGGCTTCCCAGATCACAATGCAAACCAGAGGTTTCCCTTAAAACTATTCATGAAGCACATGTAGACAAAAAATTAATGTTACACTAAAATTGGAGTGCTATAGGTACACATTATCTACATTGTACAGATTTTATTTTTTCTAAACCCCCATTGAGATTTTCTTCAATACTGGAACTGTGGAAATGGAATAACGCAATTTTATTATTTTATTTTATTTTTTTTGAGATGGACTCTTGCTCTGTCACCCGGGCTGGAGTGCAGCGGTGCAATCTCGGCTAACTGCAACCTCTGCTTCCCGGGTTCAAGCAATTATCCTTGCCTCAGCCTCCTGAGTAGCTGGGATTATAGGCACGCACCACCATGCCTCGCTAATTTTTGTATTTTTAATAGAGACAGGGTTTTGCCATGTTGGCCAGGCTGGTCTCGAACTTCTGACCTCAGGTTACCTGCCCACCTCGGCCTCTCAAAGTTCTGGGATTACAGGCATGAGTAACTGCGCCTAGTGCAATTTTATATTTGAAACAATTCAGTGATTTCTAAAACATTTTCAGATGTAACATCTCATTTCATCCTCATAAAAACCCTAATGTGTAGGCAAGGCAGTTATTTTCATGCTTTGTAAAAATTTAAGCAGGAATTGAAGCTGAAAGAGATCCAGGGTCTTATTACCAAGGTGGTTGGGTCACAGCCCATTTTTAGATTACTACTCTCATCTGTGGCATTCAGAAACCTTGGCAATTTATTTATTTTTAATGTCTGATTCTTGCATTTGGAACACTGAATAGTTTTAATATTTGAGACGTTTGCTCCTTCAGAGACAACCCAATCAATTCGTCGGGATGCCTCAAGTGAGGGATATAAACGTGCCATGATCTCTAATCTCAAATAGTTCCCAATCAAGCTCCCAAAATGTATTTATGACTTACTCTAATACAAGGCAAAGTGTGGTCAAGCCCCAGCCAAGTGCTATGGAAACAGAGGAAGAGGAAGTCTGCTTAGGAAGACCCAGAGTAGGGCAATATCCAGGCAGGGCTTAAAAGACAGGCATTAAACAGAGCCATAAAGGGGCTTCTCTAGTAAATTGAAAAATGGTGGGAAATATCCACCTCTTAATTCATGGTAGAGCCCACTGTGGCTTTAAAACAGAGAACATGTTAGGAGGAGGCCTGTAGGGAAAGAGGAGAGAGATGTGGGTTGGGCCAGCACATGGAGGCAACGTGGAAAGTGACTTAACACATGAAGGTCACTGGACAGAGCTTAAGTTTGGAGGGCACTTATTTGCAAGACAACAGCAGTCATCCTTCAGGCATTCCATACATCTTAGAACGAAAGCAGAATATGAGAACGCTACACTTTGGCAGTCCCCCCTCTAAAACTCAGGTGTTGCCAAAGTGATAGCCTTAAGAGGTGGATGGAGCCTTTAAGGGGTGATTAGGCCATGAGGGGTCCTTCCTCACTGGTGGGATGAAGGCCCTTACAACAGAGGCTTCTCACAGCATTGCTGGTTGGTTTGCTCTTCTGCTCTCACATGCCCTCTGCCTTCTGCCATGTGAGGCTGAAACAAGAAGGCACTCACCAGACACCAAATGCCAGTGCCCTGAGCTTAGACTACCCAGCCTCTGGAACTGTGAAAACATAAATGTTCTTTATAAATTATGCAGTTGTGATCTTCTGTTACATAGCAACAGGAACAGAGTAGGACAGAAATTTGTCTGAATTATAGAAAGATAATACAGTCATGCACCACATTCAATGTTTCAGTGAACAATTGACCACATATGTGATGGTGGTTCCATAAAATTATCATGGAGCTGAAAAATTCCTGTTGCCTAGTGACACCTTTATGACCCTGACCCTGTGTAGACTTAGGCTGATGTGTATGTTTATGTCTTGTTTTTAACAAAAAAGTTTAAATATCAACAAACTATTTTTTAATTTACAAAGCTTATAGAATAAGGGTATAGGCCAGGCGTGGTGACTCACACCTGTAATCCCAGCACTTTGGGAGGCCGAGGCGGGTGGATCATCTGAGGTCAGGAGTTTGAGACCAGCTTGGCTAACATGGTGAAACCCCATCTCTAGTAAAAATACAAAAATTAGCCAGGTGTGGTGGCAGGTGCCTGTAATCCCAGCTACTTGGGAGGCTGAGACAGGAGAATCGATTGAATCCAGGAGACGGAAGTTGAACTCAAAAAAAAAAAAAAAAAATAGAATAAGGGTATAAAGAAAGAAAACATTTTTGTGTTGCTGTACTGTACAATGTGTTTGTGTTTCAAGCTAAGTGTTATTACAAAAAAAGCCATTTTTAAATAAATTTAGCATAAACTATTGTACAGTGTTTATGAAGCCTACAGTAATGTACAGTAATGTCTAGGCCTTCACATTCACTCACCACTCACTCCCTGACTCACCCAGAGCAATCTCCAGTCCTGCAAACTCCATTTCTGGTAAGTGCCTTATACAGGTGTACCACTTTTAATCCTTTATACTACATTTTTATGGTGACTTTTCTATGTCTAGATATGTTTAAATACATAAATAATTGTTGCTGTGTTATAAATACCTACAGTGTTCAGTACAGTAACATGCTGCACAGGTTTGTAGACTAGGAGCAATAGGCTGGTAGACAACATCATAGAGCCTAGGTGTGTGGTAAGCTGTACCACCTAGGTTTGTGTAAGCACACCCTATGATGTTCACACAATGACAAAATCGCCTAAAGATGCATTTCGCAGGCCGGGCGCGGTGGCTCACGCTTGTAATCCCAGCACTTTGGGAGGCCGAGGCGGGCGGATCACGAGGTCAGGAGATCGAGACCACGGTGAAACCCCGTCTCTACTAAAAATACAAAAAATTAGCCGGGCGTGGTGGCGGGCGCCTGTAGTCCAAGCTACTCGGAGAGGCTGAGGCAGGAGAATGGCGTGAACCCAGGAGGTGGAGCTTGCAGTGAGCCGAGATCGCGCCACTGCACTCCAGCCTGGGTGAAAGAGCAAGACTCCGTCTCAAAAAAAAAAAAAAAAAAAAAAAAAAAAAAAAAAAAAGATGCATTTCGCAGAATGTATCCCCTTGGCTAAGTGATAAGTGACCATTAAAGTGATAGAATAAGTCCTTAGATGCTTACAGTCACAGAAGTTTTAGTAAGTAAATCCTTAAGAGCTTATAAACAGGACTAAAACCATAGCACTAAACATTTTGTGAGCCAAAGCAATATACCTGTAAAAATTTGAAAAGGTTTAAAGAACTGTTAAATAATAAAGCGATCTTCTGTATGTTGAACATTCAAATCTAGCTTTATTTTAATATTTATACTACAGAAGGCTCCAATAATTTGTGGAGACTAAATGCACTCAATGGGTGCAGCTGCTCTTTGCCTGTGACTTCTGGCAAGCCCGCTGACCTCACTGATAAATGAGGAAATAAAAAAGTTCCCTGAAAACCATGCCTCTGTTCCCCCAAGCTGACTCCTGCTTCTATGTGCACCTGCTACTGTGTGATAAGAGTCAGCCAATAGCAGCATCTCCAGTCCCCTAATATCCAAATGCAATCACTTCCTTTCCTTAACGCGGTAGCAATCTGGAGGTTTCTGCCATGGGCCTGCAGCGTGCCATCAGAGGACTGCCCCCTTACTTGAAACCCAGCCCTCCCGCTCTCTGCCTGTGATTGTGGAAAGGTTCCTAACAGGTCCAGGCCCCACCTACTCATCTGTGAAACAGACACAAATGCACCTGCTGGGTAAAGAACTGTACCCATAACCAGGCAGTCAACTGCACAGTACTTACCACTGTGCCTCTAACATCACAAATGCCTCCAAATTTTAGTTGCCTTCCCCTCCTATATTTAAGAAGGCAAGAGAAAACAGTTTTAAAGAAATGCACAGAAGCCATAGGATCCATGGAGACAAACAGGAAAATGGATGAGGACTAGTTTTGGAGGCTCCTATTTCCTCTTTCACTGACCCAGCAGCCTCAGAGACCCATGCTTTCACATGGGGTGCTGCTCTTCTTGCTGTATCAAAAGGATGTTCTCATTCCTAAGGTTGGAGAATGGAAAGCCGGGGAAAAGAGAGAAAGGAAGGAACAGAAACTGCTGAAAAGCATCACAGAGGCCAACGCGCCTGCCATGCTCAGGCAATGAGACTGATCCTGACCAGAAACTCGGGCAAGCAGAAACAACCAAGAAGCAGCAAATAAAACACGGCAAAATAAATGCAGGATGCAGTTAGAATGAAGACTGACCAGAACAGCCGGCCAAAGGAGGCATGAAGGAAGCGAGGCAGAGGAAAATCCAGGGGTAACAAAATCAGAAAGAAACAGCAACAAACCCAGGGACGCTTGTTGAAAAAAATAAGACGGTTTCATGTTTTCAAATCTGCACTCCTTTCTTTTATAAATACTCGGGTCATTCAGAATTGACCTGAATGACCCTTTCTTAAAGTAGGACAGCAGTTACTGAGTCTGCCAAATTGTTTCACTGGCAAGAAGAGATTAAATGAAGGGCGGTCACACAAGATCTTAGTTCGGTGCTTTTTGGTGAACATAAGCAGAGAAACTGTGTTGTGTAACATGCTCTCTGATGGCATAAAAGATTTTCTGGGCAGGTGTCTGTGCTTTTATGAACTACCAAAGTAAAACTCATCAGCTGAGTAATTAGTGACAACAAACAAAAGAAGGCTTCTTAAATTTCATTGTTTGCAGAATAAAATAAATCAAAAATTACAAATGTACATGCATTTATGGCGTTTCCTGCCCCAAGTATTCCTTAAAGAAGAACTGAACTCGAATAGAGAAAATTTGCTTTCTTCGAATCATTATCTGATATTATCAAGAATACCTGGTATTATCAAGAAATATATCAGTTATTGGGAAAAAATGTATCAGTCATTGACAAATGTATCAGTTATTGGGAAAAAAAAAGCAAAGGAATTTTTGGATGACTTTTACAAGGCTGTCCACAAGCTAGTGCAAGTACAACCTACTGTGTAATCCAATGGTTGGCCAAGACTTTTCTGTAAAGGACCGGGTAGTAATATTTTTAGCTTGTTGGCACAGAAGATAAGACAACGGCACAAATCATTATAACACAAGATGGAAAGTGATAAATGCTATTAAAAAGGAGATGAGAAGTGGGGATGTGCGGGTTCATTCAGAAGCAGAGACTGCACAAGACTTCACGGAGGAGGTGGCATTAAGATTGGTGGATGTGGATTTTCCTATTCCAAGGAGAAGGAAGCCAAGCACAGGTTTGAGGAAAGGCTGGGCGCCATGGGAAAGAGGTGCATGACTGGCCTGGTTACGAGGTGCTTGGGCTGCACGGGAGCGGAGGGGAGGGCTGAGCCAACAGGAAGAAGCCATATCTCTGAAGAGCTGCCTGTGTTCTCTGAGCATGTGGGAGCTAGTGAAGAAACCTCAGAACTGCACTGTCTTCTGCCCATGGAGTGACAGGGAGAAGTCCATCCCAAGAAACAAAAGAACCAGAGATTGGATTTGGAAAAAAGCAGATCAAGGCTGCCCAATAAGTTAAACCAAACAGATGTGATTAACCACTACTGAAAATAAGTACGTTTTCTTTAGTCAACATTTTCTTTTAAAATGTTGACTAAAACATTTAGGAACAGCCCAACTTTCAAATGGGCCCATGCTTGATCCCATAGAGTCTGGAAAAAGCCAGCCAGAACAAGGAGAGGCGAATGACAGAATGTGACTATTTAGCAATAAAAAAGAACTCCTACATGTAACAACAACAACCACAAAAACCCATATCTTTTGCAGATAGCACATAATATTATTAGAAAATTCAAGCAAAGCTTTATACATCAAGAACACTGAGGCATTATATATGATTGAGAAAAAGAGGAAGCCATAAAAATTATCAACCTCATTCAATCATTTTTGTCATTCATTATGCGTTTATTGAGACCTCAGGTGCTAGGGTGTAGCAATGTGTTAACCTCTGCTACACCTCTGCACTGGAGGTCTGCACTGCAAAACCTCTGCACTGGAGAGCTGCAGGCTAGTCTGGGAAACAGCAAATAAGTCAGTCAGCCAATAAAGACACAGCAGCACGCAGTGATGAGCACTGCAGACAAAAGCAGAGAGCAGTGAGAGAATCCTTTTGACTGATGAGAGAATCCTCTTGATGGATATTTTGTATCAATGTGCTTAGGGAAGCCTCATTGGTAAGTGACACCTGAACAAAGCCCTGAATGAAGTGAAGCCCTGAATAGTGAAAGAACTTTCCAGAGCAGGGAAGAAAAGAATAAGGGGACAAGCCCTGAGTTGGGAGCACCTTGAGCAAAGAGGCTACTCTGGCTGGAGCTCGGAGAATGAAGCAGAACAAGGTAAGAAATGAGGACAGAGGGACGGAAAAATGCTAGAGCCTGCAGAGCCTGTGGCCCTGGGACAGACGTTGGTTATTTCCTGAGAGGCTTTTGAGCAAAGGAATATCACGACCAGGTCCCCACTGTTGAAAAACACTGCTGCCTTTGAAAACCAGAAGCAGGCAGGCCAGTGAGGAGTCTTTTTCAGCAATCCAGGAGAGGGCTGAGAGTGGCTTCCAACCATTAAAGTGGTGGTGAGTATGACAGGAGGGGGATGGGGGGTGTATTGTAACAGGTGCTCCAACAGAGTGTTCTGCTGGCCTGGTTGAAGGATGTGAGACAGATGATCAGGGATGAATCCATAGTTTGGGGTTCAAACAAATGGGTAGAATGGGGTTATTTACTGAGATGGAAAGCAATAGGAAGGCAGAGAATTTTAGAAGAGAACCTCAAGATGGTAAACGCCAATCAGAAATCCTTTAAAAATACCACAGAGCTTAACAAATTGATAGCATGATTTAGCTAGAAGAAATGGCAGACAATTTCTAGGGAGCACTAGAGAAGAGCCATCACTTCTCAGAGTATGATGCCACACTCCCCCACACCACTGCTAAAAACACCACCATATGTTCTTATTAACCCCATAATGGATGTCAGGGATGAAATAGTAAATCCACACAATGATGTACAGAGGTACATGAATGTCGTATAAAGTAAGGAGTTGTACAACAATAAGGAAAGAAAGCATAATTTAACCAGTGTTATAGGAACAGGCAGATATAAATAGCAAACACATACCTACAGGTTTCTTTTTACTTCCACAACTGCGGAAAATTCCATGAAGGTCAAAGAGTTTAACATTAAACAAAAATAATCTACAAAAACAGCAAATAATTCTTTTGTATTATTTTTTATTTTACTTTAATTTCCGAGATACATGTGCAGAAGGTGCAGGTTTGTTACATAGGTATATATGCGTCATGGTGGTTTGCTGCACCCATCAACCCATCATCTAGGATTTAAGCCCTACTTAGGTATTTGTCTTAATGCTCTCCTTCCTCTTGCCCCCCACCCCCCTGACAGGCCCCAATGTGTAATGTTCCCCTCCTTGTGTCCATGTGTTCTCATTGTTCAACACCCACTTATGAACAATAACATGCAGCGTTTGGTTTTCTGTTCCTATGTTAGCTTGCTGAGAATGATGGTTTCCAGCTTCATCCACGTCCCTGCAAAGGACATGAACTCATTCTTTTTTATGGCTGCATAGTATTCCATGGTGTATATGTGCCACATTTTCTTTACCCAATCTATCATTGATGGACATTTAGGTTGGTTAGGAGTCTTTGCTATTGTGAATAGGTGAATAGCGCTGCATGCAAGAAACACACGTGTGCATGTGTCTTTATAGTACAATGATTTATAATCCTTTGGGTATATACCCAGTAATGGGATTGCTGAGTCAAACAGTAATTCTGGTTCTAGATCCTTGAGGAATCACCACACTGTCTTCCACAATGGTTAAACTAATTTATACTCCCACTGACAGTGTAAAAGCTTTCCTATTTCTCCACATCCTCTCCAGCATCTTTTGTTTCCTAACTTTTTAATGATCACCATTCTAACTGGTGTGAGATGGTATCTCGTGGTTTTGATTTGCATTTCTCTAATGACCAGTGATGATGAGCTTTTTTTCATGTTTGTTGGCCGCATAAATGTCCTTTTGAGAAGCATCTGTTCTTATTCTTTGCCCACTTTTTGATGGGGTTGTTTGTTTTTTTCTTGTAAATTTGTTTAAGTTCCTTATAGATTCTGGATAATAGACCTTTATCAGATAGATAGATTGCAAGAATTTTCTCCCATTCTGTAGGTTGCTTGTTCACTCTGATGATAGTTTCTTTTGCTGTGTGGAAGCTCTTTAGTTTAATTAGATTCCATTTGTCAATTTTGGCTTTTGTTGCAATTGCTTTTGGTGTTTTAGTCATGAAGTTTTTGCCCATGCCTGTATCCTGAATGGCATTGCCCAGGTTTTCTTCTAGAGTTTTTATGGTTTTAGGTTTTACACTTAAGCCTTTAATCCATCTTGAGTTAATTTTTGTATAAGGTGTAAGAAAGGGGTCCAGTTTCAGTTTTCTGCATATGGCTAGCCAGTTTTCCCAGCACCATTTATTAAATGGGGAATCCTTTCCCCATTACTTGTTTTTGTCAGGGTTGTTGAAGATCAGATGGTTGTGGATGTGCAGTGTTATTTCTGAGGACTCTGTTCTGTTCCATTGGTTTATATACCTGTTTTGGTATCAGTACCATCCTGTTTTGGTTACTGTAGCCTTGTAGTATAGTTTGAAGTCAGGTAGTGTAATGCCTCCGGCTTTGTTCTTTTTGCTTAGGATTGTCTTGGCTATACAGCTCTTTTTTTGTTTCCATATGAAATTTAAAGTAGTTTTTTCCAGTTCTCTGAAGAAAGTCAATGGTAGCTTGATGGGGAGAGCATTGAATCTATAAATTACTTTGGGCAGTATAGACATTTTCGTGATATTGATTCTTCCTATACATGAGCATGGAATGTTTTTCCATTTATTTGTGTCTTCTCTTATTTCCTTGAGCAGTGGTTTGTAGTTCTCTTGAAGAGGTCCTTCATGTCCTTTGTAAGTTGTACTCCTATTTTATTTTCGTTGTAGCAATTGTGAATGGGAGTTCACTCATGATTTGGCTCTCTGTCTATTATTGGTGTATAGGAATGCTTGTGATTTTTGGACATTAATTTTGTATCCTGAGACTTGGCTGAAGTTGCTTATTAGGAGTTTTTGGGCTGAGAGGATGGGATTTTCAAAATATACAATCATGTCAGCTGCAAACAGAGACAATTTGAGTTCCTCTTTTCCTACTTGAATACCCTTTATTTCTTTCTCTTGCCTGATTGCCCTGGTGAGAACTTCCAATTCTATGTTGAATGGGAGTGGTGAGAGAGGGCCACTGTCTTGTGCCAGTTTTCAAAGGGAATGCCTCTAGCTTTTGACCATTCAGTATGATATTGGCTATGGGTTTGTCATAAATAGCTCTTATTATTTTGAAATATGTTCCATCAATAACTAGTATATTGAGTGTTTTTAGTGTGAAGGCATGTTGAATTTTATTGAAGGCCTTGTCTGCATCTAGTTAGATAATCATGTGGTTTTTGTCATTGATTCTGTTTATATGATGGATTATGTTTATTGATTTGCATATGTTGAACCAGCCTTGCATCCCAGGGATGCAGCCAACTTGACTGTGGTGGATAAGCTTTTTGATGTGCTGCTGGATTCGGTTTGCAAGTATTTTATTGAGGATTTCTGCATCCATGTTCATCAGGGATATTGACCTGAAAATTTCTTTTTTTGTTGTGTCTCTGCCAGGTTTTGGTATTAGAGTGATGCTGGCCTCATAAAATGAGTTACAGAGGAGTCCCTCTTTTTCTATTGTTTGGAATAGTTTCAGAAGGAATGGTACCACCTCCTCTTTGTACCTCTGATAGAGTTCGGCTGTGAATCCAGCTGGTCCTGGGCTGTTTTTGTTGGTAGGCTATTAATTACTGCTTCAATTTCAGAACTTGTTTTTGGTCTGCTTAGGGGTTTGACTTCTTCCTGGTTTAGTCTTGGGAGAGTGTATGTGAACAGGAATTTATCCATTTCTTCTAGTTTTTCTAGTTTATTTGCATAGAGGTGTTTATAGTATTCTCTGATGGTATTTTGTATTTCTGTGGGATCAGTGGTGATATTCCCTTTATTATTTTTTATTGTGTCTATTTGATTCTTCTCTTTTCTTCTTTATTAGTCTGGCTAGCAGCCTATCTATTTTGTTAATCTTTTCAAAAAACCTGTTCCTGGATTCACTGATTCTTTTTGAAGGGTTTTTGGTGTCCCTATCTCCTTCAGTTCTGCTCTGATATTAGTTATTTCTTGTCTTCTGCTGGCTTTTGAATTTATTTGCTCTTGCTTCTCTAGTTATTTTAACTGTGATGTTACATGCCGATTTTAGATATTTATCACTTTCTGATGTGGGCATTTAGTGCTATAAATTTCCCTCTTAACACTGCTTTAGCTGTGTCCCAGATATTCTGGTACCTTGTGTCTTTATTCTCATTGGTTTCAAAGAACTTATTTATTTCTGCCTTAATTTATTTACCCAGTAGTCATTCAGGAGCAAGTTGTTCAGTTTTTTACCCAGTAGTCATTTGGGAGCAAGTTGTTCAGTTTCCATGTAGTTCTGTGGTTTTGAGGGAGTTTCTTAATCTTGAGTTATAATTTGATTGCAGTGTGGTCTGAGAGATGGATTGTTATGATTTCCATTCTTTTGCATTTGCTGAGGAGTGTTCTACTTCCAATAATGTGGTCAGTTTTAGAATAAGTGCCATGTGGTGCTGAGAAGAATGTACATTCTATTGATTTGGGGTGGAGAGTTCTATAAATATCTATTAGGTCTGCTTGGTCCAGAGCTGAGTTCAAGTTCTGACTATCCTTGTTAATTTTCTGTCTTGTTGATCTGTCTAATATTGACAATAGAGTATTAAAGTTTTCCACTATTATTGTATGGGAGTCTAAGTCTCTTTGTAGGTCTCTAAGAACTTGCTTTATGAGTCTGGGTACTCCTGTATTGGGTGTGTATATAATAATTAGCTCTTCTTGTTGCATTGATCCCTTTACAATTATACCATTATGTAATGCTCTTCTTTGTCTTTTTTGATCTTTGTTGGTTTAAAGTCTGTTTTACCAGAGACTAGGATTGCAACCCCTGCTTTTTTTTTGCTTTCCATTTGCTTTGTAAATATTCCTCCATCCCTTTATTTTGAGCCTATGTGTGTCTTTGCACGTAAGATGGGTCTCCTGAATACAGCACACTGATGGGTCTTGGCTCTTTTTCCAGTTTTCCAGTCTGTGTCTTTTAATTGGGGCATTTAGCCCATTTACATTTAAGTTTAAGGTTGTTATGTGTGAATTTGATCCTATCATCATGATGCTTGTTGTTTATTTTGCACATTAGTTGATGCGGTTTTTTTTACAGCATCATTGGTGTTTTTATTTTGGTATGTTTTTGCAGTGGCTGGTACTGGTTTTTCCTTTCCATATTTAGTGCTTCCTTCAGGAGCTCTTGTAAGGCAGGCCTGGTGGTGACAAAATCTCTCAGCATTTGCTTGTCTATAAAGGATTTTATTTCTCCTTCACTTATGAAGCTTAGTTTGGCTGGATATGAAATTCTGAGTTGGAAAAATTCTTTTCTTTAAGAATGTTAAATATCGGTCCCCACTCTCTTCTGGCTTGTAGAGTTTTTGCAGGGAGATCTGCTGTTAGTTTGATGGTAACCTGACCTTTCTCTCTGGCTGCTCTTAACATTTTTTCTTTCATTTCAACTTTGGTGAATCTGATGATTATGTGTCTTGTGGTTGCTCTTCTTGAGGAGTATCTTTGTGGTGTTCTCTGTATTTCCTGAATTTGAATGCTGGCCTGTCTTGCTAGGTTGGGGAAGTTCTCCTGAATAATATCCTGTATGGTGTTTTCCATCTTGGTTCCATTCTCCCTGTCACTTTCAGGCACACCAATCAATAATAGGTTTGGTCTTTTCACATAGTCCCATATTTCTTGGAGGCTTTGTTCACTCCTTTTCATTCCTTTTTCTCCAATCTTGTCTTTAGGCTTTATTTCATTAAGTTGATCTTCAATCTCTGATATCCTTTCTTCTGCTTGATTGATTCAGCTATTGATACTTGTGTATACTTCATGAAGTTCTCATGCTGTGATTTTCAGCTCCATCAGGTCATTTATGTTCTTCTCTAAACTGGTTATTCTAGTTAGCAGTTCCTGTAACCTTTTATCAAGGTTCTTAGCTTCCTTGCATTAGGTTAGAACATGCTCCTTTAGCTCAGAGGAGTTTGTTACTACCCACCTTCTGAAGCCTACTTCTGTCAGTTTGTCAAACTCATCCTCCATCCAGTTTTGTGCCCTTGCTGGAGAGGAGTTGCCATCATTTGAAGGAGAAGAGACATTCTGGTTTTTGGAATTTTCAGCACTTTTGCACTGTTTTTTTGTCACCTTCGTGGATTTATCTACCTTTGATCTTTGATGCCGATAGCCTTTGGATGGGGTTTTTCTGTAGGCATCCTTTTTGTTGATGTTGACGTTATTGTTTTCTGTTTGTTAGTTTTCCTTCTAACAGTCAGGTCCCTCTGCTGCAGGTCTGCTGGAGTTTGCTGGAGGTCCACTCCAGACCCTGTTTGCCTGGGCATTACCAGCAGAGGCTGCAGAACAGCAAAGATTGGTGCCTGCTCCTTCCTCTGGAAGGTTTGTCCCAGAGAGGCATCCACCAGATGTCAGCCAGAGCTCCCCTGTATGAGGTGTCTGTCGACCCCTGCTGAGAGGTGTCTCCCAGTCAGGAGCCATGGGGGTCAGGGACTCACTTGAGGAGGCAGTCTGTCCCTTCGCAGAGCTTGAGCACTGTGCTGGGAGATCTACTGCTCTCTTCAGTGCTGGCAGGCAGGAAGGTTTAAGTCTGCTGAAGTTGTGCCCACAGCTGCCCCTTCACCCGGGTGCTCTGTCCCAGGGAGTTGGGAGTTTTATCTATAAGCCCTTGATGGGGGCTGCTGCCTTTCTTTCAGAGATGCCCTGCCCAGTGAGGAGGAATCTAGGAAGGCAGCCTGGCCTCAGGCACTTTGCCACACTGCCACGAGTTCTGCAGTCAGAGTTTAACACTGTAAGGGGAAAACCACCTACTCAACCCTCAGTAATGGCAGGCACCCCTCCCTGCACCAAGCTCGAGTATCCCAGGTCAACTTCAGACTCCTGTGCTTGCGGCAAGAATTTCAAGCCAGTGGATCTTAGCTTGCTGGTTTCTGTAGGAGTGGGATCCGCTGAGCTAGACCACGTGGCTTCCTAGCTTCAGCCCCCTTTCCAGGGGAATGAACAGTTCTCTCTTGCTGGCATTCCAGGTGCCACTGAGGCGGGGGGGAACCTCCTGCAGCTAGCTCAGTGTCTGCCCAAACAGCCACCTAGCTTTGTGCTTGAAACCCATGGCCCTGGTGGTGTAGGCACCCAAGGGAATCTCCTGGTCTGTGGGTTGCAAAAACCAAGGGAAAAGTGTAGTATCTGGGCCAGAACGCACAGTCCCTCACGGTGTCCCTTGGCTAGGGGAGTCTACACCCAAAGAGCCTGGATATTATATGTAAAGCAAATATAACTCTGAAAGATAGCAGAAGAAATGCTGGCTGGAGACCCCCAGACCATGGCATTCAGTTCTCCGGGTCTTCTTTTTGTCTCTCATATCTCAGACTTGGAGATGAAGAAGCCAGCAGCCCAGAAATGCCAATGGGCACAGGCAACAAAAGCCCCAACAGTAGCCGGCTTTATCTAGACAAGAAAATAGGGAAGAGTCAACCTCGCAAGGCACAGAAGTTGTACATAATAACTGCTCTTCTCCAGCCAAACACCACAGAAGAAACAGTGGCCCCAACTGCAACAAAGTCTGAATAGGCTGTTTAGATTCCATCCTCACCAGAGTGTAAGGAACACCCTGGCTTTTCTATTGGGGTGGTGTCAGAGAAGGAAAAGGGCAGAAGAGGGACTTGCTTCTCTGCTGGGTGATGAGCACTCCCCTCCCTATAGAGCCAGCAAAGACAATGTAAAGAACACAGAGAACATGGATGTCACCATCGTCCAGCCACAAGGCAACCCACTTTTGACCCCTGACTGACAAAAAGACAGAAACCACAGATTATCAGTTTGAGAATGAAACTGTATCACTACAGACCCTGTAGAAATCAAAAAGTTCATAAGGGAATATTTGAACAACCATATACACACATGACATCTTAGCTGAAATGGACCAATTCCTCAAAAAACACCAATCACAACAAATCAACCAATATGAAGGAAATAATTGAATAGCCCTACAACTAGCAAAAACAGTTAAAATTTGAAGTTGTAATTTTAAAACTCTTCCCCCCAAAAATCTCCAGGTCCATATAGTTTCTTTAGTGAATTATACAAAATAAAAGCAATTCTATACAACTTCTTCCAAAAAATAGAAGAGGAGGGAACACTTCTCAATTCATTTTATGAAGCTAATATTGCCCTGACAGATACCAAACCAGACAAGGGCAGTACCAAAAAGAAAACAAAAGACCAATATCCTTTAGCAAGGAGTATTGACCCAAAAATATCAGCAAATAATTCAGCAATATATAAAAAGAATTGTGCACCAGGACCAAGTGAAGTTTATTCCAGGGATGCAAGGCTGGTTCAATATTCAAAAATTCACCAGTGTAATCCATCATATCAACAGGCTAAAGAAAAAAAAACACATGATTATATCAATTGACACAGAAAAAGTATGTGACAAAGTTCAACATCTATCATGATTAAAATTCTCAGCAAATTAGGAATAGAAATGAACTTCCTCAGCTTGTCAAAGATCATCTTCAAAAAGCCTTACTGGTTCTAAATGCCAATTTTAACCACACAGAAATGTAGCCAGCTCATCTTTAAAACTCCAAGGAGGTGCTGGAGACAGCATGTTGAAGAAATGATTGCACAGCCTGTAAATCATTAGGTGGAAATCATGTACATCATGGGAAAATCATTACAAGGATTCTTCCTTCCTAAAAATTGATAAATAACTTACGTTACTACTTATCTTTTCATTCATTAACTCACAAGTATTTCTTTATTATTATTATTATTATACTTTAAGTTCTAGGGTACATGTGCGTGCAGGTTTGTTACATAGGTATACATGTGCCATGTTGGTTTGCTGCACCCACCAACTCATCATTTACATTAGGTATTTCTCCTAATGCTATCCCTCCCCCAGCCCCCCACCCCCTGACAGGCCCTGGTGTGTGATGTTCCCCACCCTGTGTCCAAGTATTCTCATTGTTCAATTCCCACCTATGAGTGAGAACATGCAGTGTTTGGTTTTCTGTCCTAACTTACAAGTATTTCTAAGCACTCACCATCATGAAATGTATCAGGCACTAAGGACACAGCAATATCCCAGACAGACACGACTTCTGTCCTCATGGAGTTTACAGTTTACAGGGAAGAAGGATGTCGAGCAGGTGATTACACACAGCATGCTTGTTATGGGGCAGGAAGTGTAAGTTTCAACACAATTACATGGCAGGGTCTCTGATCTTGTCTTCCCTGTGGGGCAGGGGCTTTTTAAGGAAATCATCTTTCACCTGAGAAGTGAACTGGAGTTGGAATTCTCAAAACCAAGAAGGGTCTGAGGGTCTTCTCAAGCAGAACAGCACATGCAAAACTCACTAGAGTGGGGACAAAGGTGGCCCACAAGAGACACTGCATGAAATCCAAAAAGAGGGAAAGGGTGATGTGTTCTGGGACCTGTCATCCACAATTTGGATTTACCATAAGGCCATGGGAAGTAACACCCAATATGGAGAGCAGGTGAGGAAAGAGCTATGCTTTTCATTTGAGACGTTTACAGAGCGTTTGGGCAGGACTGTGCCTGAGCTCTGTGTGGCTCTCTCTCCTTTGTGACCCTGCTGACGCCCCTGACAAAGTGCCCACCATCCTGAGTTCACAAATCCATTTGAGAGTGTCGTACCCACTAGAGCACACGGTCACAGGGCTGGCACAAGTTTTATTCACTGTGGCACTCCTATTGTCTCATACAGTATGTAGTAAGTTGTGTCAGCAAGAAGTATATATTTGGTCTCTGCTCCCAGTTCCTGGCACAGAGCTCCTAAAACCCTTGTAATATCCTGAGCAATAAGGGCAACAGGAGCATTCATTATAATATTCAGTCTTAGTGTCTGGTTCTAGAGACTTAAGAGCTTACAAGACTTTCAGAATCCCTGGAGTGATAAGTGTCTTTTGTATGCTAATGAGATGACTGGTGGCTGGGGGCCCCTAGATAGCTTCAAGATGGGGGCTGGTTGCCAGAAAGACCAAGGCAGGATTAGAGGCTTGGGACTTCCAACTCCACCACCCAAATTCTGGGGAGTGGAGAAGGGCAGGAGGTTGAGTTCCATCACCTATCTAATGGACCCTCCATGAAGACTCTAAGTGATGAGATTGGGAGTTTCTTTGTTAGTGGGTATGTGGTGGAGCTGGGAGGGTGCTGCATGCTGAGAGGAAATAGAAGCTCGGCACCCTCCCTATGCCTGCCCTGTACACCTCTTCACCTGGATGCTCATCTGTATCCTTCATAACAACCAGCAAACCAGTGTTGCCCTCCGTTCTGTGAGCTATTATAGCAAATGATCGAACCTGAGCAGGTCATGGGACTCCTCAGTTTATAGCTAGCTGGTCAAAAGTATGGGAGGGCCCAGGACTTTTGATGGTCATCTGAATCATGGGCAGTTTTGTGGGACCAAGCCCTTAACTGTGGATTCTGTCCTGACTCCAGGTAGTTAGGGTCAGAATAGAATTGAATTTTAGGATACCAGGCTGCTATCTGGAGAGCTGGAGAATTGGTTGTTGGTGTCAGGGAAAAACCTACATATTTGGTGTGAGAAGTGCTGAGAGACAGCAGAGAAACACAAGTTTCTTCCTAGTATGGTAACAAAGAAAAAGGCTCTTAACCTGTCCTCTGAGCTGGTTAGTTTCCTTAGGGATTATACACCAAGCTTCAGGAGACAGATGCAGTGAAAATGCAGCAGATGTGTGTGTTGTAACTGGAGATTCCAATGCCAGAAAGTTACAGAGTTTATATCTCACTTTTTGTCTCACATGCCTCACAATCCTAGTTCCAACCTTTCTGTTTTCTCTGATCTTTAATTATTTTATTTCCCAAGAAAATGAACAGCCACTGGTCTATACTTGATTGCACTGGAGGTTTATGCTTTTATTACTACCGGTCATTTCTATGTTTGTCTCAATTTCATTAAAGTTGTAAGAGCTATATTGTTCCTCCTTAAAATGTTCACTTTTGCCAGACATAGAAGAACAAATACTGTATGATTCTACTTACGTAAAGTACCTAGAATGGACCAACTCACAGAGACAGAAAGCAGAATGGAGTTTACCAGGGGCTCAAGGGAGGAGGTGATGGGGAGTAAGTGTTTAATGGACATAAATTTTCAGTTTGTGAAGATGAAAATGTCGTGAAGATTGATGGAGGTAATGGTTGCAAAACACTGAGAATGTACTCAATGCCACTGAATTGCACACTTACAAATATTGCTATGACTGCATATGCACTGCTAAACCAACTGGGAGAAAGGATAATGCTGCCAAATGGATCTCTGCTGGTAGGCACGGTCACCATGCAGTGTTCTGAAATTCTGACTGATCCCCTGATATGGAGTCTGAACTAGTCCTTCAAAAGGCAACTCTACAAATGTTGATATAAAATGTGCAAAGCCTGGGCTGTTCAAAAATAAGAAGCAAAACAACAGAAATTTTTGGCAGCTCAAAAGGTAAAACAAGCAATTTTTTACAAAAACACTCATAGCAAAATGTCAAAGAATAGGAAAATGGTTGAGTGAATGATACCCTATTAACATGATATAATAATCTACCACAGCATGCATGTTTATTATGTCAGTTTTTCTGCGGGTTTCTATTTTTTTTAGACAGGGTTTCATTCTGTCACCCAGGCTGGCGTGCAGTAGTGCAATCATAACTCACTGCAGCCTCCAGCTCCTAGGCTCAAGAAATCCTCTCACCTCAGCCTCCTGAGTATCTAGGACTACAGGTGCACACCAGCACACCTGGCTGATTTATTAATTTTTCGTATAGACAAAGTCCCACTATGTTGACCACGCTGGTCTCAAACTCCTGCTCTCAAGGGATCCTCCCACCGCGGCCTCCCAAAGTGTTGGGATTATGGGCATGAGCCATCACTCCTGGATTTATTTGAAATAATGTTCAGTGAAAAAAGAGCACAGAATAGTTTTAAAAGTTTTTATTTTCTTTTAAGACTGTTAAATTTCATTGATTTTACTCACAGATATGTTTTCTCAAACTCCTGGCCTCAAGCAATTCTCCTGCCTTGGCCTCCCAAAGTGTTGGGATTACAGGCATAAGCCACTGCGCCTAGACTCACAGACACATTTTAAAGAAAGTGCCTCTCCACACTTGATCAAAAGGCTGAGAAGCAGTGGAAAGTGCCTCTCTTTAGTGAGCATAAGGAACACTTCCATTCAAGATATCAATAATTGCCAGGACCACAACTGATGTACCCATAGAGTTTACCTTTCATAGACGATGAACTCATTGTGTGACTTAACACAGTGCCTCCTGAGTGCAATCCCAGCTCAGCTTCCCCTGGCTTGTACTTCCTATTCAAGGGGGGAAACATGAACCCCTTTCCCTTAGATATTCCAGAGTGTCCTTCCCACATTTGTCAATGGTCAGAGTATGTTGGCCATTTCTATTTATTTGTCTTTTTGTAACATGATCACTTTCTGAGAATAATACTCATTTTGATCAGTGTTAACTTGACTATAAAACATATTCCAATGATCCTGAGTGCCTAAGTGTCCCACATAATCAGCTCAGCCCTTTTAAATATACCCAGGTATAAATACAAGAAGCAAAATGTCATGTAACATGAAAAAGTCTGAAGCAGAGTTTGCAAGCTTGCAGGCCATGAGCCACCATGGCCTGCATGCCTATTTTGTTCAGCCTATCTAGTGGGTTCAAAGATTGAGCTCATATTGAGAAACTGAGAGGATCCACATGTCAATTCTTCTGCCCAAGTTGTCTTGGAAAATCAGCAAAACTGGGCTTTTGTCACCCATCTTATGCCAATTTCTGCAAAGTGGCCATTAGTTGGAGCTTGGGCAGGGCAATAGCTGGCTGTCCAGCTTGCTCCCCGTAACGCCTCCCATCTCTCAGGGCATGAAGAGGCACCAACAAGGCACCACACTGACAGCTACGTGTCTATCTTTTTAGACTCCTTCCTTCTAGTCTCAACCACAGCAATGAGAAGACAACTTAGGCAGAGATTCCATGAATTAAGTAACAGATTTCCCATCCTTTAAGCAGATGAGTGAGGGACCATCTCCTCAGGGGCCAGAGGTGCCTCCCTATCCCAGCTGGGGGCACTGCAGTTGGTTTTATCAATGGGGTGAGATCTCTGGCAGGTCCAATACAGCACACAGAGTTGGTGAAGTTCACTTCTGCAGGTAGGTGGCTCTGCCGCCCTGGGAGTCTCTTTTTCACTGGAGGCAGCTGAATCCTACTCTGATACCCAAGCCAGGGTTGGACACAGGATTTGACTCATGCCCTGGCCACCTCACTGCCTGCATTATATTCTTTCTTTAACCCACACCACACCCACTGGACAGCTCGGAAATGATCACTGGCTCAGTTGTGCTGGCACTGCAACTCTACCCCAGGAAATAATAACGATGGCACTGGCCAGTTTTCAAAGTATTTCAGCATGTATTCTATCTGGGTGTGAAACGTGTGTCTCCCCAAGCTGAGAAAAGGACTCTACAGATGGCAGGGGAATTTCTAATACAGCCAGATGGGAAACAAGATCCTCGCTATTAAATACTGAGAGCTGCCCTTGGACAAGCGGAATATTCTTATTTAGAAAACTCTGGGAATCCAGTTTCCTTTGAGGAATGGCAGGTGAAGCAGTCACAGAGCTTGCTCTCAGTCTGTTAGGACTGCAGGTATAGGTCTTACAGCTATGAAACAGATTCAATGGATCTTCTGTGATTCCACACATCTTTAACTTTTTCATCTCCTCAAGGCTCTAAGCCCTCCACTTTTTCTTTTTCTTTTCTTCCTTTCTTCCAACCCTCCCATTTTAGAAACACAATCTGATGAAGGGGTTTGACCAAGGAAGGATTCAATTTGAAGAGATCATTCTGAAGGTAAAACTTGCCAGTGCCTAGGCAGTGTTTAAGAGGAGTTACAGAGTCCAAGGGGTTGAGAAGTTCTAGTGACTATTTCTGAACAGATCCTTTGCACAGCTTAGTTAAGCTGGGGGAAGGGCCACTAGGGCGTGCCAGTGGTGATAAAGACTCTGGTATACTACAACCTAGAGTCAGAACTTTCCATGCCAGCCAACAGTTGAAAGCAATTTTTATTCTACTGCCCCAGGCTAGATGTTAAATCTTAGGATTTGTCATTCTCTCAACTCATGTGTTAGTAAACCATTTATGCCAATTTTGGCTTTGCTGTTTGCACACTGCTATCATTAAGCCATATAAGGTTTTCCAGGGACTCTACTCCACCCACCTAACCACCTTGTGTGGGAACCGTATTTTCTGTTTTCTGGTTTCTATTCCTTCAAGAGCTTGCCTTCTAAGCAAATTTACCACTTGCTCAAAATACATAGATCAAAGTATAGTAAGGAACCCACAATTGCCAGTAATTGCTACCTGATTTCATTTTTCAATTAAGTGGTTGCTAACACTTAACTGCAGTCGCCAGTTATTTACATGGCAGGGAAATATTTGCACACTGCTGGCTCAGGCTAAACTAAGAAACTATCCCATTTGGTAAAAGACTGTATTTTCCAAACTTGCTAGAATACTATCCCTTTCATTCCCTTTCCCTCCTCCCTGACTTCTGTTACCAAGTTGGTGGTCTTTGTACATCCAGCTGTCTTCCCATTTGCTTATGGTTGCAAAAATCAAAGGGGTTTCAATGAGTATGTCTTGGGATGTGTATTTAAAAGATTCATGGAGATTCTTACAGTTCCATATAGTTCTACAGTCATCATAATTATTACGTTCCATTAAAATAATGGTCACACCTACTAACACATTCAGTGGGAAAACAGAGGACTAGAGCCTTGCCAATTATACTCACTTGTTCCAAGATTTAGGAACAGTAACAGCTCCCTGGTTTTAGTGGCTTCAAAACAGAAAATTGAAACAAGACCAAATAAAAAGAAAAAGATCAAAAAAAAAAAAAAAGGAAAAAAACCATGCAGATGGAGCCAATCATTAAGTAAACAGATGAGCTATCTTATCAACCAAATCCCTTTAGCAAAACCATCACCTCTGATGTGTGGTGCTTAGAATGTGAGCACATGAATGAATGAATGAATATCAGTTGTAACACAAAACAAAACAAAATAAGATACAGACTCTTGTGAGGTTCAAAGCAGATTACAAATTACATTGTGAAGTGATTGAAAATATAAAACAGTGTTACTTGGTTTTAACTATATACATTGTAAGTGACATTTGTAAAAAGACGCCCATGTCCTTGGAACCCCTCTTGAGGAGGGATGAACAGCGAGTGAACAGCCAACTCACACATAAATAATTAGATGTCAGAGAGTGATAGACAGCTCAGAGGAAAGCAAACCTGGGCAACAAGATACAGAGAAACTGGGGCCAGGGCTATTGCACACAGGCGTGCACGTATTCTTATTTCCCTTTAAAGCTCCTCGAGCCGGAGTCAGCGTCTTCCATACTCATCCAGAAACTTCACGAGCGAACACACAAAGAATGCTGCCATTCTCCTAAGTAAGCAGACCAGGCGTGTTGACACGAACAATGTATCCTTCCCAACCCTGAACACCAAGACTTTCAATCAGATAGAAAAGAAGAAGCTGCAATTTTTCAGTATGGTTTCTCCTCACCATTCCAGTGTTCCGTAAGAGAAAATGTACAGTCAGCTGATGCATGCTTCTGCCTTAGAATACTAGTGATGAAAAGCTCGGGTTGACATTTCTAAAATAGCAATAATTACTTTAGGCAGCACTTTGCTTTAAGATTCTTTCCAATCTAGATTCTGAAAGAAACACTATTTGTACAAAAAGCACAAAAGGCCTAGGAAAGCAACTGCTGAACAACGTGCTTACCACAAGTGTGTGTGAGCTGATGCATCTGTGGACCTTGATGACACAGAGGAGACCCAGAAGCTCTGGGCTTTCCAGGAAGTGTCCAGAGGAGGGTCAATGAGAGCGACTACTCTCATAGGGAGTCTCAGCTGACTGTGAGCCCTGCATGCCTAGTCTTTCACCTAGCCCTCCACCAATTATGCCTGGCTGCTCATCTTTCATTTTCTAAGACAAGAACCTGGAATAAAAAAAAAAAGATGTGCATTGCCTCTTTTTCATTGCAAACTAACTTAGCAAAAGCAGAAAAAAATGATTTTTTTTAAGTTTATGTAACATATTTCAGAGGCTGACATATGTATAATTTAGAAAGAAACCTATTTATTCATAACAGCAATGGCAGAAGATCAGGACATCTAACAACTTGCTATGGAGCAAATGGACAAAACAGATTTTCATGGTATAATACTATTATACATTGGAGAAGAAAGAAATAAATCTGTTCTCCTTCAAGGCTGTCCACATTTCCAAGGTCTATAAAGCAGCAACTGTTGCAAATGTGTTAGCTCTATCCTCACAACAAACTAACGAAGAAGCTACTACCATCAGCTCATTTTACTGATGAAATAACAGAGGTCAGAGAAGTTAATTGACTCACCCAAATCCACAGCTAGTAAGTAGCAGGGCTGGGATTTTGGACAGCAGAGCTTAAGTTACCACTAAAGTATATCCAATAATAGTATATGCACTATAGTACAGTGATCAAATCATTTACCATCCAAATGAGGATATTTGAGAGTGAAATGACACAATAATAATATATGTGACAGGTCATTTGTAACAAATGTAAACCAGAAATATCATGGACAACCAAGGAGTGTGGTAACTTTAATTATATAATTAAAGTGTGGTGAAAAAAAGTTTCTCCAAATGTTATTGAGTTACTCATTTACTCAGTAATTACTTATTGAGTTTGTACTATGTACCAAGCCTTTTTCCAGACAATGAGTCAAACACAAAGTCCTTTCCCTCATTGAGCACACATTCTAATGAATATCATTTATGTGTACATGTGTTACTATATGTGCATGTTTGCATGTGTAAGACGTGTGTATGTGTGTGCAACAATGAAACATATTTAACATCTTTTCTCCTGTAAATCTGTTGTAGTTGAATTTATTAAAATCTACATGACAGCTTAAGTTATATGGGTTGAACCTTTTCTTAACCTATGAATACTTAACGTGTTAAATATATATCTCGAAAGCATTACAATTCTGTATTCTGTGTGTCATGGATGATGGAAAAGACCAGGCCAAGATTCTGAAGTTCTAGACTCATGGTCCAGCTCTGGTACTACTGAGTTCTGCTACCTTACCTTTTCCTTAGCTCTTTGTGTCCTACCCAGTTTAGAGTTGTTGTCAGGTCATACTAATCCTAACTTTTGGGTTGCAATGTACTTTCTCCATGTATTACTTCGATTCGTCCTCACAGAATCACATGAAGGAAGCCAGGTGCTATTATTATTGCGTGATTTTACAATGGCAATCTGAGACTGTCATAATGAGGCCTACAGGTCAAGCATGAGCCTCACATGCAGGCCTCTGGCTCCAGGTTAAGAGTAGGTAAAGTGTGCTGGAGACCACACCGGAAGTATGGTACTTTAATATTCTTTCCTGTGAGAGACAGGGGGCTGGGTGAGACACATCCAAGTGATGAAGAACTAGCTGTGGCCCCACCTCTGCCACTGGATAGCTGACACCTTGGACAAATTACCTAAGCTCCCTAAACTCTTATCCTCATCTATTTTTTAAAACTAGGAATAATAATGGTGCCTACTTTCCAGAATTACCATGAGGATTAAATAAGACAATGAATGTAAAGCGCTTGGCTCAAATACCTGGCAAAGAATAATGTTCTGTCCTTGTTAGCTATTATTATTTTATTAAAGAAACTGTAATAGAGGAATTACCAAGTCTCACCATCTCCACCCTTCTGTGCTACAAGAAAATGCACCACTGGTTGCATTACCCTGCTCAGGTTTCCTGGCCAGTGAGTCTCCAGGAAACAGGCCCAGGAATTGGGAAAAGCAACCAGAGGCAGAGTCACAGAAATATGGCTATGGAGTTGTTTCACTGCCCTGTGATTTTCTAAACAACTTTCTATGGGTAGCAAAACCTTTATACTTCTTTACAGTGTTTCCCAGACAGAGCAGGCAGGTATAATCTGATTCATTTTCAGGTGAAATTTCTAAATGTATTGTGAGTTTGATTTTTCTTTTCTGTCTTTCCCATGTGAGCCTTTGTATGCCAACACAAACCATAACATGAAACTCACCTGGAAAGTATGCTTGTCACAGTCATAACAGAGATCTTTTGGTGGAATTCCCTGCCCTACCCACTGGAATTATTAGAGAAGAAGAGGAATACAAGTCGTCTTCAAACAAGAGATGAATTTGACAAATCAAGATGAGAAAGCCCATGTACAGTGATGAACAATGCACAGGACTGTTGCAGGAAGCACATCAATTATGACTCATACATTTAAAAGATGTAACTGTGAGAGAATAACCTATAATTGTGCATGTATCATTAAAATGACAATACGCCCATATATTGCCTTTAATATAATATTTAATTATATATTATAATTAATTATATTATTTATATTTAAATATATTTATATATTTATATTTATATTTATTATATTTAATATATTATATTATTATATTAAATATAATATAATATATTATATTATATTAAAATATATTAATATTATATTATATTTAATATATTAATATATTTATATTATATTATATTAATATAATATAAATTATAATATAGTAATATTAATATAATATAATATTATATTAATATTTTATTAATATAATATAATATTATATTAATATTTTATTAATATTATATTTGTTATAAATGATGTCCTCCCCCACAGACAATCTTATATTATCCTTATGGAAATATTAAACAGATAGGGCAGATATATATATATGTATATCCCCACTTTCATTAATTAAATGGAAGAACTAAGTAGATGAATACTTCTCAGGGTCATAAGACCAAGTTAATGGCAGAAGTGAAATTACAACAGGGTCTTCCTACTTCTAATCTAGGGCTATCTTTCCCAAAACATAGGTCAAACACTTCCACCAACTGCTAAGGTATTCCTCTTCTACACAAGCATGAAAATATGCAAAATAAAACAGAAGCAGTACAGTCATACCCCCACATCCTTCAGATTGAAAACTAGGGAAGTACACATTATTTTTACCTTACATTAAAGAGAAGCCATTATGATAACATAACCATGAGAATTAAACCTTCTGTAGAAAGTATGTCCTTACAACGTGCTGTGTAAAATGTCACAGAGATATCCAACAATATGGACACAAATGGTGTCTCCTCATACTACTACATAAGATATTAATATCTACCCGAGTTCAAAATTAAGGAAAAGGTCTAGGAGGCAAAAAATAAGAAGAAAATCAAAATGAGATATGTCAGTAGGATTTGAAGTCACAGTGAACCAGGGGAATTCCTGACATAGATGTGTGGCCTATGTGCTAGGATGTGGCATTTTAACACCTACATGAGGATGAGAAATTTGACTTCAGACCACTAAAGAAAGGGCTCCTGAAGAAATTCCTGAATTTCCAAGAGCTACATTGTCCTAAATAAATAAATACTAGGAAAAAAAAAAAAGAAAAGATGCTTTTAGCCAAGAAAAAAGGAAGGAAAAGAAATATGTCAACTCCTTATGGCTTTGAACCAGGGAAAATTTGCCCATGAAGTCTAAAATTCCAGGTCTATACCACATACAGGTATTAAGTCTGTATCTATAGTACTTGAATCACATACTAAAGCCAAGCTAAGAAATGAATAGTAAAAACAAATCATTAAAACCCTAGGTCCCAGCAAGAAGTACACTCCAAACCATTTTGTAAGAACATTTTGCAACTTAAGGAGAACAGACGTTTGCCAAATAAACATCACCTGCTGAAGTTAAGCTCATAATTAGAACTACAATCTACATAAGGAAATAAATATTGAAAAGAGAAAGTCAGTAAATGGATAAATATAAGAATTAGCACCCCAAGTATTATAAATAACAGAACAATCCAAAAGAGACTATTAAAATGAATATAGTTTAAAGGAATAAAGGAATAAAAGAAGAATAAAACCAATAATTACTAAAATTACGTAATGCAACAGCATGAACAAAACACAGATAGACTTGAAAAAGGGCCCAAACAGCTTAAATGAAAATATAATTAAAACTAAAAATCCAATGAGTAGGTTAACCACGATTAGAAATGCACTGAGAGTAAAATATGGTAAGCTGGAAAAAAAGAGAAGATAAAATCACCAAGAAATACCACAGCAATGAAGAGACGAAAAACATGAAACAGCTCTTAAGAAGCATGGAAGTATAACAAGTTCTGAGCAAGAAAAATAAAGTAAATCTATACTTAGACACGTTAAGAAAATGGCAGAATATCAAAAACAATTTTAAAAACTTAAATAAAATCAGAGACATAAGTCAAATTAATATCAAAAGGCAGTGTAACAACATAATTCTGCTTACCAACAAAAGAGGACAAAAAGTATTGAAGTAATACATTTCGAGTGATAAATAACACCAAACCCTACACTCGGTTATATTATCATTTAAGAGTATAATAAAAATAAAGATGTTTCCATACAAGACTAAAGCCTTCCCTGAAGTATCCACTAAAGAATATACATCAGTAAAAAGAAAAACAAACAAAAAAGAATCCGGAAGGCAGAAAGAGATAAAAAGTAACAATGAAGAAAAACAGGAAAACATGTTTACAAATCTATGTAACTACTGCTTACACAAAGTAAAAACTAATTTGGAGGAAGTTAAAATACAGTCCAAATATGAATTATGACAAAATATTATAATTCTGAAACACACAGTTAGAATTTTTTTAAGTTCAAGTATTAGGAAGAAGATAATAAAAATAGCAAATATTTTTATGTTCTAGGAACAAATTTGATACCATTATGTTCCATGAAATTATTTTAAAACTTTACATATATTAGCTAATTTACTTTACACAAAAGCCTATGACATTGCTACATTTATTGTCCCCACTTTACCGCCAGGACTACTGAGCCTTGAGAGTTTAAGTTATATACTCAAAATCACACAACCACAAAATATGTAGGAAAATGTATCTGAGATGTGAGCCATGGTACTCTGGTTGACTCCTGTTAAATCAGATAATCACACTAAACTGTATAGTAACCTTAAAAAGAATAGAAATAGAATATATAATTATGTATAAAAAACAAATAAGAAAGAGAAATCAACCAAGCCAAAATATGACAAGAAAGAAAGATTAGGATACCAAATGAAAGCAAGGTAAACAGAGAGCAAAATAAGTCAAACTATGTCATTATTCACAATAAGTGTAATTACATTTCTCTTTTTAAGCTACGGTGTTTTAAAATGCGAAATTAAAGATGCAAAATCCAGATCTATGTGGTTTAATGAGGCCTAGCCAAATGAAAATAACATAACTCATTTGATAGTATAGGTATAAAAATATACATATGGAAAATGTAGATATAGAAAACAGATATGGAAAAAAAGTACATGTACGAAATCAAGTTTTCTTTTAAATGGTAATAGTTTTATATGAAAAAATACACTTTGAGCCACAAGTACTGGAAATAAGGAAGTTAAAAACAATAAATAAAGGAAGAACTCACTCTGGAGATGTAACAATATTGAATGAGTATGTAATAACATAGCATCAAAACAAAGCAAAAATTGAAACAATTACAAACGGTAATCGACATCACAATTTTAGAAGTGATTTTAATGTACCCCAGGAACTGATAAAGTAACCAAAAAACTGTTAATGCTATTGAAGATTTTAACACTGTAATTAGAAATTTGATCTAGTCTCTGTGTGTCTGTATATGTATACATCTAAGTAAATAAAATCCTGTACACAATAAATAGAGAATACACATTGTTTTTTCAAGCATAAATGGAAAATATAGTTTTAAAATGTCCATAAAATAAGCCATAAAGGATATCACAATCAACACTAAAAATCAGCATTATACCTATCTAGCCAAAATGCATTAAAATGTCAATAAAATAAAAAACAACTGGGCATAGTTGTGCATGCCTATAGTTACAGCTACTTGGGAGGCTTAGGGGGGAGAATCATTTGAGCTAAGGAGTTTGAGAGCGGCCAAGGCAACATGGTGAGAACCTATCTCTAAAATCGACAATGACAACAAAAATCCCAAATCTCCATAAGTTTATTAACTGAAAAGTAAAATTCTAACTAATTATTGAGTCAGAATAAAATATCACAAGGGGGTTTAAAAATACTGAGAGCTGAGTGACAGCGGAAACCCCGCATATCAAAACTATGCAATACAACTAAAGTAGGAAAAAGGGGGCATATTTCTAGCCTTAAATACATATATTGCTGTTCTTCCAAAATTTACCCATTTGGATCATAAGAATTCATCTTTAAGAAGAGTTTCATTGACTAATCCTATTTTAGTTCATGAAGCATTCCTTTGGCTCCATGAAGATCAAACTGATTTTATGGACTCTGAGCATCCTGAGATGAGATCCATCAAAAGCAGTCATCATTCCAGTTTTATCATTGATATATTGTGTTAAGTAATCTTTTCAGAACACCCATGGTTTCCTACTTAACAGCAGTAAAGATATCATGCAATTTATTCAGAAACTGATATGTCATTTGCATAATTTCCCTTAAATCTTTTGTCTTTACCATTCTCTATTGTTATTATTATTTGTATTAAAGATGAATTTACATAAACTTTGAGTATTATGAATATGTTTAGTTTGTGACAGAGTCTTAAGTATAC
Organism: Nomascus leucogenys; assembly: GCF_006542625.1. Taxonomy (NCBI): domain Eukaryota; kingdom Metazoa; phylum Chordata; class Mammalia; order Primates; family Hylobatidae; genus Nomascus; species Nomascus leucogenys. Next base: position 81,241,398 of record NC_044394.1, read on the forward strand.
AGTATAACATAGATTGGAATTTAATGAAAACAAGCAAATACCCATATTTTGGATAAATTGATTGGGGGAATTGGCTTATTAGGAGTTTCAATAAGTAAGTAAGCTACTGAAGTAATTTTGTTCATTTTAATAAGACTGATGTCACTTTAGCATAAGTGCATGTCAATTTTGGAGCTCAGGGATTCATAAAAAAACCTAGCAGAGAAGCTATTGAAAATAAACAGACCGACCAACCAACTCAGTGACAACAAAACAGGTTTACCCTGGAGCCATACTCTAATATTTTCTATTTGCCTCCCTTTCTGATCCTTTATCCCACTTTCTTTTTCTTCCTCTTCCTTCTCCCTCTTCTTTGTCAAATAGAGGATTGAGTTATTATCACTGATCCATATAAAGTCCCTCTCTCATTTATTTTAACTCCCACCCCCCATTTCTATTCCCCGACTTCCCATGTGTAACCTTCCTAATATGTTTGATACGCATCTTTTTGTTTGTATGTATTTTTAGAAAATGTTTATTGTTTTTGTGTGCAAAAAAAATTAATAAAAAATAATAATAATTATGTTTTTAAATATTGGTGTTTCTTACTCTTGTAAGGTGGAAATTAACAATATTAATAGAACATAAGTAAACTAAACAATTAATGGGTTAAGTTTTCAATTCAAGGGTTAATTAAATAAATAAATCCAAAGGAAGCTGAAGTAAGTAAATCATAAATGTAAGAGCAGAAGCAGATGACTTAGAAGCTAACCAAAAGCTAATTCTTTGATAAAGTATCAAATAGACAAACTCCTGCATACCTGATGAAGGTGAAAAAAAGAAAAACATAACAATATTAGAAACAGAAAGGAGAACATAAATGCTTATAAAATGGAGATCTTTTAAATCATAAAATAACTTCCAATAAGTTTTTAAAAACTCAAAATAATAATTTTATAAGAAATACAAATTACCATAATTGACCCCAGAAGACACAGATAAACCAAATAAAACCATAAACATTAAAGCCATGGACTCACTGGTTAAAATCTATCCATATACCAAAACCATCAATTCACTTGGTTTTACAGGTGGGTTTTTATACCATCCAAGGAACAGTTTGGTTTTTTTTTGTTGTTTCTAAGAGAGCGGGTCTCCATCTGTCTTTGCCCACCCCCACTAGAGTGCAGTGGCATCATCGCAGATCATTGTGACTTTGAACTCCTGAGCTCGTGATCCTCCTGCCTAGCTCCTGAGTCACTGGGACTAAAGGCACAGGCCACCAAACCTGGCTTTGTTGTTGCTGTTGTTAACGTTTTGAAGAGATTGGGCCTCACTATGTTGCCCAGGCTGGTCTCAAACTTCTGGCCTCAAGTGATCCTGCCACCTCAGCCCCACAAAGTGCTGACATTACAGTTGTGAGCTACAATACCCGGCCAGAACAAATGGTTTTATGCAAATAGTTCATTGTATACTTCTTAGGGCTTCAATCTAGGTGAAATAATTCTGTAAGAAATAAAGCTGAGCATGGTTATCATTGTTAAAGTGGGTATAATGTAACATTTTCATTTGGTGATAAAAATATCTATTATTTCTCTGATGGCCAGTGGTGATGAATATTTTTTCATGTGTCTGTTGTCTGCATAAATGTCTTCTTTTGAGAAGTGTCTGTTCATATCCTTCACCCACTTTTTGATGGGGTTGTTTTTTCTTGTAAATCTGTTTGAGTTCTTTGTAGATTCTGGATATTAGCCCTTTGTCAGATGAGTAGGTTGCAAAAATTTTCTCCCATTCTGTAGGTTGCCTGTTCACTCTGATGGTAGTTTCTTTTGCTGTGCAGAAGCTCTTTAGTTTAATTAGATCCCATTGGTCAATTCTGGCTTTTGTTGCCATTGCTTTTGGTGTTTTAGACATGAAGTCCTTGCCCATGCCTATGTCCTGAATGGTATTGCCTAGGTTTTCTTCTAGGGTTTTTATGGTTTTAGGTCTAACATTTAAGTCTTTAATCCATCTTGAATTAATTTTTGTATAAGGTGTAAGGAAGGGATCCAGTTTCAGCTTTCTACATATGGCTAGCCAGTTTTCCCAGCACCATTTATTAAATAGGGAATCCTTTCCCCACTTTTTGTTTTTGTCAGGTTTGTCAAAGATCAGATAGTTGTAGAAGTGTGGTATTATTTCTGAGGGCTCTGTTCTGTTCCATTGGTCTGTATCTCTGTTTTGGTACCAGTACCATGCTGTTTTGGTTACTGTAGCCTTGTAGCACAGTTTGAAGTCAGGTAGCATGATGCCTCCAGCTTTGTTCTTCTGACTTAGGATTGACTTTGCAATGTGGGCTCTTTTTTGGTTCCATATGAACTTTAAAGTAGCCATCAGAGAAATGCAAATCAAAACCACAATGAGATATCATCTCACACCAGTTAGAATGGCGATCATTAAAAAGTCAGGAAACAACAGGTGCTGGAGAGGATGTGAAGAAATAGGAACACTTTTACACTATTGGTGGGGCTGTAAACTAGTTCAACCATTGTGGAAGTCAGTGTGGCGATTCCTCAGGGGTCTAGAACTAGAAACGCCATTTGACCCAGCCATCCCATTACTGGGCATATACCCAGAGGAATATAAATCATGCTGCTATAAAGACACATGCACACATATGTTTACTGTGGCACTATCCACAATAGCAAAGACTTGGAACCAACCCAAATGTCCAACAATGATAGACTGGATTAAGAAAATGTGGCACATATACACCATGGAATACTATGTAGCCATAAAAAATGATGAGTTCATGTCCTTTATAGGGACATGGATGAAGCTGGAAACCATCATTCTCAGCAAACTACTGCAAGGACAAAAAACCAAACACCGCATGTTCTCACTCATAGGTAGGAATTGAACAATGAGAACACTTGGACACAGGAAGGGGAACATCACACACAAACACCGGGGCCTGTTGTGGGGTGGGGGGAGAGGGGAGGGATAGCATTAGGAGATATACCTAATGTAAATGATGAGTTAATGGGTGCAGCACACCAACATGGCACATGTATACATATGTAACAAACCTGCACGTTGTGCACATGTACCCTAGAACTTAAGTATAATAAAAAAATTTAAAAAATCTATTATTTTAAAGGGTACTAAAACACTTCAGAGGTAAAGTGTAATGGCGAAATTCTAGAATACACCCAAATTGGTTTTTAGAGAGAAGATGAGAAAGCTGTTAAAGTCATCCTTCAGACAGAGAACAGAAAATGTGTCTGGGAAAAGATCGAGGCTTTGAGAAGTAAAGGAATCAGTGTTCTTCTTTTAACTTTACTAGGAACCAATACCTGCCACCAGAAACTCCTGAATTTAGAAGTGTATTCAAAGTGAGATGTGGTTCAGATAGCAGGTGAAGACCCTGAGTTCCATCCATTGACCAACCAGTTGATGAATATGCCTCAGGAAAACCATAGGACAAAGAAAAACAGACTAAGTGCAAGGATAAGTTTTTTTCAGAGATCAAAGTCTCTGTAATTCAGACAGACATGAAACTCCTAGGTTTCACATTTCAATTTCAGGATAGCCTGGATCCCAGGGGAGATGTCTTCACGAGCCAAACTGCTTTCTATCTTTCCCCTTAAAATTATGAGAATATAATTTATTTAATTTCATGACAGCAGGATGGAGGGAGGTGGAAAATTCTGCATCTTACTCCAACTTAGGGGCAGAGAAAATAAAAAGAGCAGAGTGACCAGTGACACTTGAAAGGAGACGGAAATAGGCCAGCCTCACAAGACCTTAAGATATGGGAATGTATGTTAGGGGAAGCCCAGGACAAAGAAGGAGGCTCTGTTACTTTAGACAGCAAGGTACTCAGTGCTTTGTCCTTAAACCTTGAGAAGAAATACAGTCCATGTCCAAGTTCACCCAAATTAGCAAAAACCCCAGTGGGCCACTTCACAGGCAAAGAAATCAGAGGAGGCAATCTTAAAACACATCAGAAAATTTTATCTCAATTCTTTGGCTACCCGTTATTCCAGGTTGTAGAATCCCATCTCTCTATACAAGATTTATCAAGCAAAGTGTGTATTTATAACTATAAAAATAATCAACTGTTGCTCAAGATATAAATATTCAAACTGAAAGAATAATGTGAATTCACATGTGCGAGGACCTAAGTAAGAAACAAATGAGGAAACATTTCTTGCCAAAACTTTTAAAGCTTCTCTGAAGTATACTAAATTTGCTGTGCTTTAAAAAAAATATTTTGACCTACTTTATAAGCACATACTCATCATCATCTTTATCATCATCACCGTCATTATCATCATTGTTTTGGTAAATTTTATAATTATGAAACTACTTTTTCTGGACCAAGTAATTAGGATGTTGATTTTCCCTGATAATCAAGTGTAACAATTAAGAGCTAAGCTGAATCATTCAATGCTTTGCCAAAAATGGATTTTCTCACTTCTGATTGTAATATTTTTAAGATTATATTAGCTTATAATATATAATGTAATATATATTATATTAGAAAACTATTCTGAATTCACCATCAGCCATTATTTAAACCCCTACAAATGTTATTCGGATCCTCCACTTTGGATAACCTGTCAATTTAACCATGTTTAGATTAATCACTAGCAATGTTTCTCCATGTTCTCTGAGGCAGGTAAGGTTCTCTAAGGCACACAAATGGCATAAAAGTGCCCCAAATAGAAACCATGGCATTTTGCAGGCGTTAGCATTTGCATTACCCCACAGTATCACATCCACCTGCACAGCTCAATTCCTCTTCATTCCCAAATATGAGCAACTTAAGTCACATAACCCACCACAAAACAGCTTTTTCAGAACAAAAGTTGAAAGAGAAATGACTAGATGACTGTTTAATGGGGTACAAAAGTGTCCCACAGCACCAGAACGGTCTTGCTTAAAACCAAACAGAAAGTTCAGGACCCTGGGAGCAAGAGGAGGGGCGTGGATTTCTGGGCATTTCCTGGCTCCTCTAGGAACACAGGGGAAGCTGCAGGACGAGGCTGGGCCCTATGCAGGAGAATCTAGAGAAAATACCCCAGGCACCAGCATTTTGGACTCTAAAACTCCACTTTCTGTCCCGAGAAATATACCCTTCACTCTACCCATGGCAGTCTCCATTTGGCTGTTCAGACCACTCTCTGGGTGGAAATTATCATCTCTGTGACACTCAAAGGCAGAAAGGAAAGATAAAGTAGTAGCCAGAGACGTTCCAAATTTGGGGGAGGACAGGAGGTGCAGTACGTGATGATTTCCACAGCCAAGCACAATGCAGGGGAAAGCAGAAACTGGCAACTAGAACAGAGGGGGCCCAGGGAATATAAACATATCTGGGCTAAAAAGATGCTAGTGGAGAGACAAATACACTTGTTATGCAAGCAAGCATGAATGCCTTTAACAAAATACCACACAATGAAAGTGAGATGGTCCAATAAAATGAATGGAACAGGACAGCAAGAGAGTAAGTGCAGGAAGGTAGCCCACAGAGTAAGAACACTTGTGGAAGGCTGAGGCCAAAACAGAAGTAAAGAGAGACAGGAGGCAGCCCAGGACAGTGAACAGTGGAAAAGGTTCTGTAGTGCCAGAAACTGTACAGTTAAATACTGCTACTCTGATTACACTGCTGTCCTCACTGCTACTAATGATGACAGTATGGATGGAGTGATGGAGTGCTTACAGTGTGCCCAGCTTTATTCTAAAGATGTTACCCATTCATTCTCATTTAATCCTCACAAAAGAACAAGCCTTCTGGAAATGCACAAAGATGAGAAATGAGACAGACCTGGCTGTAATTCTGGCTCACCACCCACCACCAAGTTAATCTCCCTATTTCTTCATTTTCTCCTATATGAAACCAGGAAATCAACACCTACCCGGCATGGTGACTGTAAAAATTGGAGATAATACCCTTAAGTGCCTCGTAGCGGCTGTTATTATTGTAATTAATCTGATTAAAACAATCAGGAATGATGAACAAAGGAGAGAGTTGGAATAGAAATGGCAACAGAGAAGCAGTAATGGAAACAGGCACAGAAGCAGCCCTCCAGTGATGGAGCCTTGAGGCTCAGAGAGAGTGACAGGGAACAGGTCATTCATTCTGGCTTGCCACTTTGTGTGCTTCTGGGTGCAAATTCACTCAGAGTTTCCACCTCAACTAGTGGGAGTATTAATAACACCACTCCCTACAGGGCGGGCTTGTGGCATCTGAGTTTATTATTAGAGGCAATGAATTTACAAACATGTGCGTATCTGGTTGATAGATGGGGAAGCCCATCTCCTTATACCATTTCTCGGTGGAATTAAGACACTCGACTAGTAGCACCACGTCAAAGCCAGTCAATTACAGACTTCAGAGTCATTAAATAATATGTGTCTCTCTTAGTCACCACTAATAGAATCTGATTAATCTTATCTGGCATGAAGATTTGCTTCCGGTTTACCTACCACAACTTCCACCCTCCTGTAAACCATCCCTTCTACCTGCTTTGCACTCCTCTCCCAATTTATGTCTTTGTTCATTCCTCTCTGGAATGTTGCTCCCTTTTCTCTCTAACTGACCAGATCCTGGTCATCCTGGAAAATCCAGTTTAAATGTTTGCTCTGCACAGGAAGTGTTCTCTGCTTCCCTGCAATGGCATACTATCTTTTCTGAGTTTGTCACCCTACTCAGCACTGTCCTAGGCAATAATCACATAGTGTGTACGCCTCTCTCCACTCATCAATAAGCTCCCTGAGAAGGCAGACAACGCATCTTTTCATTCTTTATGGAAATCTGCCTCATCTCACAGGGTAAAGATGTAAAACACATGTAATGCATACATTCTTTGGACCTAACAACTTATTCGAATCATTATAACAGTAGTTAATATATTTCAGGATTTTTATAAAGTCTTTAAAATATAAAGTAAAAATAATATAAAGCACCATGCTCATAACATAAGTTTCTGGGGCATGGGTAATGAAGATGAGAAAATATATTCTGAGGTTTCTGCTTTCAAAATGAGAGTTAAAGGTAGTGCCAAAGTGGGTAATTTTTTTTTTTTTTTTTTTTTTTTTTTTCCTGAGACAAGGTATCTCTCTGTGGCCCAGGCTGGAGTGCAGTGGCGATCTCGGCTCAATGCAACCTCCGCCTCCTGGGTTCAAGCAATTCCCTCCCTCAGCCTCCTGAGTAGCTGGGATTACAGGCGCCCACCACAACGCCCGGCTAATTTTTTTGTATTTTTAGTAGAGATGGGGTTTCACCATGTTGACCAGTGATCCTCTTGATCCACCCGCCTCAGCCTCCCAAAGTGCTGGGATTACAGGCGTGAGTCACTGCGCCCAGCCGATTTTTTATTTTTGTACTGTTTGGTCTTACTATGTTGCCCATGATGATCTCGAACTCCTGGCCTTAAGGAATCCTCACGTCTGGGCCTCCCAATGTGCTGGGATTACAGCCTGGGCCATTGTCCTGGGCCCAGAGTTAACTATTTTAAAATATGCATCTCACCTCACTGGCCTCAGCTACCCCTGAAGCAAAAGCTTCCTGGAGAGTGACAGCCTCAACCCAATAGAGGGAGGAGAAAGGGCGTTTCTATTGCAGCTGCAAGCACTCAGGTGTCCCCGGTTCCCTTCCATGCACCTCATTATTCAGCAGGGTCTGTGTCACTGCCAAGGCGCCTCTCTCCTGTAGCATCCAGGGTTTTAACCACATTATGAATAGCCCCGCGGTTCGTCTGCACCTCTCTCCCTGCAGGTGAGACTGGTACACTTCAATAAACAGATCTCACTCAACTTAAGCAGAGAGCTAACAAACTTGGCGTTCCGTGCGGCAGAAGTAAGCAGCAATCGTTAAGTTTGTAGAATTTACATTGGGGGCCATTTCAAGGCCAATGTTTGCTTAAGAACCAAAACGCGAAGCTGCTCTTCCAAGGGTCCTTTTCAACCAGAAGAAGCTGCTCCATCTGTCGCCCCTGCCCTGATTCGAGATGAGGCAGTCACTATCTAGAGGTCAGCTGGCTGACCCAGTCACCCTCCAGGTGTCCCCCCGAGATCGCCCCCTCCCATTCCCCACGAGTCCAGCTCGCTCACCAATCTTGGCCAGGGAGGCCAGCAGAATCCAAAGGGTGATCTCGAAGGGGATCTGCACGTGGGGGTAATCCAGGGTAAACACAGGCAGCCGGCTCTCCTCGAACAGCGTCGTCCCGGGAGCCACCACGCTCGCAGGGCTGGGCGGGCTGGAACTGGTGCCCACGGCCCTCGGCGCGTTCAACAAGGTCTCTGCCAGGGCGCCCACGGGCCCCGCCACCTGCAGGAGCAGCAGCAACAGCATTTGAGGCGGTGGCGCCCGCAGGCTCCTGCAATTGCCCAGTGGTTCCATGGGTGCCGCCGGCTGCCGCCGAGGGGACCGGCGGTTGGCCCTCGGAACGCTCAACGCATCGCGCGCGGGCTGCGCAGCCCGCTCCGCCCTGCCGCGTGCAGAGCAGGGCAGCGAGAGCCACCCGCCGCTGCTGCGGGACCGGGTCTCTGCAATCAGAGGGCTAGGTCCTCGCTGCGAGCAGGCGCACTGCCTGGCGAGGCACGTGCAGGGCGACGAGAGGCCACTGCGCGGACCCTCAGCAGCCCTCAGCCGCCCTCCTCCGCCGGCCGCCGGCTCATGCCCGTGCGCCGCTCTCCAGCCGCAGCTGCAGGCCCTGCCCAGGGCGGCCCGCGGGCGGGGGCGGGGCGGGCGCGGCGCCCAAGCCGCGGGGCAGGAGGACAAGGGGACCTGGCCGGCACACCGCGCACCTGCTCGAGCCCGCAGGGAACGCGGGGCCCCAGTGACCGCGGGGGCGATGGCTGCCCTCCGTTCGCGCAGGCACCGCGCGCCAAGACCCGCCACCCCCAGAGCCGGCGAACTGTGGGTGGAATCGCCGCATCGGGAGCATGGTGGCCGGAGCTGTCTCCGCCCCGGAGGCAGCGTCGGACGTCCATCCAGTGAAGGGACCGGCGCGACCCACGCGTCGCGCCCTTCCCTCCTCCCCCGCCCCCGCAGGCTCCTGCAAGGGGACGCCCCGGTGCGCTGGGCGCGCGGGGAGGCGCCACAGGCTCGCGGTCCGGAGGAGAAGCCCGGGCGGGTAGAGGAGTGCTGTCACCCCAGCCCGGCGCTGCGGAGGCCAAGACAAGGCAGGGGGTTCCCTGGACGTACAGAAAGTTTAGGAAAGCTAAATTTTGTTTCCTTTCCGAGAGTTATCAACTCGCGCACAAGGTGCTCTGCACAGGGAAACTCCCTGCGCGGAACTCAGTGTTCCCACGCCCCCACGGAATCAGAATCCTGTTCTCTCCTCTGCCACATCGTGCTCCTTTCACCCGTTTGCCACACTGTCGCTGCCACTTTTCTTCTCCCTCCCCCAGCTCACGTAAAACCAAAACATCTTTCTCTGCTTTTAGGCTTAGAGGTGTACATGTCCAAGAGCATAAGAAATATAATTATTTCATGGAAAACCAGTGATTTGCCTCGCTCAGATTGACTTGCTCCGCTAATTACAGGACAGGCTGTGGTCAGGAAAAGAAAGGAAGCGTGATTCTCCTTCTGGATCTAGAAGGGCTTTCTCATGCAGAGCCAACCTTTCCTGTCCTTCAGAGCTCAGCCTTCTTCACTGGTTGCGATCTCACTGTTTGAGCATCTTTATCGCCAGAAACCGAAATGAGCACAAAAGGGACTAGTTGCCATTCAATTAACTGAAAGTTTTCCCTTTGATATTTATGAAATAAAATCCTCTTTTCTTAATCTTTGATGTGTCAAAACACGTGGCTTCTACTATTAAACAAACACCAGGCAGTTGGACCTTCAAAGCAGTTTTTTTTTTTTTCAAAGTTCTAACACAGAAAATCAGTGAGATGTCAGCAGAGGGTGCAAGAAAAATAAATCCTCCACCTGCATAGAAGAAAATAAGGAACAGTCCTCTTTGGGCCTTCGAAGTAATGGAGGGACAGGTCCAGGCTAAAAAGAGAGAAGAATTCTGAGAGATGTTACAGAGCACTACTTCATTTGATATTTCACAAAGCATCAGTTTTTCAAAAGTGCTACAGAATTGAAACTAAAGATATTATCTTAAGAAGAATCACTGGGCAGCCAAAACTCAGCCTCCCCTTCTCCTTTCACTGGAAACTTTCATTAAAGGTATGTGCTTAACATACCCCTGTGAAAAGGCAGCAAATAAGAGCTTTTTAAATTTTTCGATTATCTATCTCTACATGGGAAGCTCAATACAAGGCACTTTACTTGCATTTTTTTGTTAATCATACAAAGCCAAAGAGGCAGATATTTTTTACCCATTTTATAAGTGAAGAAATATAGTGTAAAATGTGTAAAAATAAACAAATAGACTTAATCAAGTTTACATATTAAGTAAGTGTCTGGAAGGAATTCACACCCAGGACTACCCCATGACTAGTTGCCCATAAACAGCAGGCTATATTCTCAGCTACTTTAAAACAAGCAGTGGAGAATATTTCAGGGATTGTTCAAAAAAGTTATAGCAGGATAAAGTTTCAGTAAGTGAATCAGGCAGTTCTACAAACTTAGTGACATAGTAATAGGGAGAGGGCACATTTAGACGATAATTTCTAGGAGTTTGTCATACAACACTTTTAAGAATGATTGTGCATCATGAACAAGAAAATGAATGACAAATCTGTTTCCGGGCCCTCACTGCCCATAAACCCTATGTGGTATCACTTTAACTTTATACATCTATGCTACTGCAGTTAAAGGCTATCCATTTTTTTTTTACATTTGAAAAAAAAAGTCATTTTATTTATTCTTGTAAATGAGAGGTGAAGAAATTAGTTTAAAAAGACATTCTTTTCATATTTCCCTTAAAGCAAATTTTAAAAGAGTGAAATTATGTCCCTATGCTGAAAGCGACTTGGCCTGGCTATTTCTTCAAAGTGCCCTCTGACTAGGAGCTCAGCTGTGAAAGTGATAACACCACCCACGGAATGACTGAAGCAAGCAGCGAAACGTGTGTACACATTTAAAATCCTTTAGTGGTTTATTAGCGACCTTTGGACGTCTTACCTGGTAGCTGAATTTCTGGACTAATTGGGGGGTCTTCTTTTATGCCCTTTGATCTCCCATAACTTTTCAGCACTTAATCATTTTGCTTTTCTCCCACTGAAAAGCTCTGTGAAGGTATTGGTCTGTTTAACTCATTCTTTTACCCGGAGACAGTGAGTACCCGCTAAATGTGTATTGGATGAATAAATGTATGATTGACGGTGAAATCAACAGCTCTCACACACTACGGATCTGAGCTGCAGGCCTTTCTCACAGTTAGATAAGTTGCAGGATGGACATGAATTCTCCTAGTTTCACGTGAAACGTTTTCCTCCAGTGATCCCTGGTTCACATTTTGGCATCTCTCATGTCTTTTTTCCCCCTTCTACCCAAATGATGTGCGAATTTAATCACATTACAAGATTTCTAAATATTTTTAGAAATTGTAGTTACCTGATTTGAGATTGACTTTCACATAGCATAGAAATATTTACTAGGAATTTATGAATCTTCTAAGGCAAATGCATACTTTTGTCTGCACTTTGCTCAAGAGTGGTCCATTAGCATATTACTGTATTTAATGGAGTACTTTAATAGGAATAACTCTCCTGAATTATACAGCCATCAAGCAAGACAGTAGATCTGGCATCACTAGGAATCACAAAGGATTTTGGAATACTTTCTGGTACAAGGGAAAGAAACTAGTAAGATAAGGCTGAGTTAGCTTAAGAGGACATGCACCTTAAAATATAAAACTGTGAGCTGTGCAGGGGAGATTAGGATCCTGACCTAACCCAGGACTGATCTTAAATCCCCCGCTCCTGCACTGGAAACTTCAGGAGGAACTGAAGTTTAACTTTGTGTCTCTTGCCATACAGAGCTTAGAGCTTACTGAAGAGTTGTAGAATGTTGAAACCTCAGGAACTTCTGTATGAAGGAGCAGGCAGAGGTCTCTGCATGCCAGCAAACATATTCTTCACAACTCCAAAAGGTTTAATGTGCTATCTGCCTTTTTCAGATGTAGAGTGGAGGCTGACAGAGAGGAAGGGAACTGTTCATTAGTGGCAGTAGCTCTTCTGCACCACAGTGCGGCGCCAGAGGTTAGCACCTCCCTTAGAAGCTAGTATGCAGGAGCAATGTATGCTCAATCAAGAGACAGAGACCGGGCAACGGCTCCATCCTCAGATACCAGTGTAATAGTCACAATAGTTACTAATAATAGTTAGATACTAATATGTCATACTATTCTTTGCACATTTTTATAATATTCGTATTTTATATTCCCCTTTCTTTAAAATCTACGCTGCACAACCACCAGCCATTAGTTGTGTAATATGTCAATTGAGAATCTTTGCCTATAAAAAGTTGACACTCATAATATTGTTGATTTGGTTATTTTATTATTATATTTGAAAGTTCTCAATGTTTAAACTACTTTCTTTTTTTAAGAGACTTAATTCTCAGCAAAAAATCTAAGGACTTCTTCCTAGAGAGCAGTCATGCAGTGGTGTGAACATTTTACCGATGCCCACAGAATTAATGCTTTTCTCTCTTTCTTTTTGGCCAAATATATTTGTTTCAGCAGAGAAATGCTTTGCTTTATGAAAAGGTACTTTCTGCAAATTCAAGCTTTTAAATAATCGTGGTACTTTTTTGTTGTTGTTTGGTTTTGTAGAGATGGAGTCTCACTGTGTTGCCCAGGCTGGCCTCAAACTCCTAATAATTCCTGGACTCAAGTGATCCTCCCTTCTCAGCCTCCTAAGTAGCTGGGACTACAGGCACACCACCACATCCAGCTAACAGTGGTACTTTTAATATTGAATCCTCCTAATATATTTAAGCTAAGAGTCAGTTTTCAGATGTCCAACCAGCAAGTTTTCCAGGGCTTTGGTTTTCCTCGATAAAATAAGGGACTTGGGGACAAGTAACTTTCTGTTTCTTTATAAAAGGTTTTAAAAATTTAAAATATTAATCTAAAACATCTGGGTAGAATGGACACACACCTACATCCTGGCTCATCCTGCTCCAGATACTGTGTTGTCACATGTGGGAAGAGAGACTCACTGTCCTTTCAACTCTGTCGTATATCATCTGAACTCTGGCATGCAATGCAGTCAGAAAGCAAAAATTGAACTGATCTTGCAGGGAGAAAAACTGAAGTCTGTCTTGGGCACTGATGCTTATATACTCTACTTCTTAGGGGAAAGAGAGATATGAAAATATGGATGGTTTTAGAGGGACAGTAAGTGACTTTTACAGTTCCCATAGGAACTTCTAAATAGAATCCTGTTGTTACATATAAGGCACACTCACTCATCAATTCAACAAATATTTGTAGAGTATATATAGTTGCTAGGTACCTGCAACTAAGCCTCTTTGTACCTTTGGGGACCCAATAAATGAGAGTGCTTCAAGGGATCATAGCAAAGATGTTTCTAGAAATAGGAGTGGAAAATAAGGGATACCTTTGCAAATGTATATTTTGTTTACTATTCTACAATTTACTTAACTGCTAACATACTGGAAATAGAAATCTGATCATTTCCAGTCTTGGAAATAGAGAAAACAGAGTCAAAAATGCCTATCTTCAAAGAATGCCAGTCTTCACTCAAGCACCTTTCTCCACTTCCCACTGCTCTATGAACTTTAGTAATTTCCCAAAGCTTTTTGAGTTTCCATTCATCCAACCAAAGTTCACTCTAAAAAACATGTTTGTGTAGATCTTAACTAACAAGAGTTTACCTCATAAAATCTCATCAGCTGCTTCCAATCTGAATGAGGTCCAGATTGTTCACAGAGGACTGTTTCTGTGGTTTCTTAGTAATTTCTTTATGGGGAAGAAAATCTAGTGAGTATACCTCTGAATCTCCATACTCCCTGTAGTCCCTGAGCTCATATTGTTCTACTATCAGCCTTAAAACTTGAAAACATCTAAAAGGGACAACATTAGCTTAATACTTAGTGGGTATTACATTATGCCTTACCTATCTTTACTTATGTTTTTCATCCATCCATTCATCTATTCATCCGTCGATTCATTTTTTTATTTGTACAACCAAAAATTAAGTATTTTTTAGCTTTCTGAAAATCAACTATGTGCAAAGCATTCATTCCTGCAGGAGATACAGAGATGGATCACATGAATCTTGCCCTCAAGAACTATAGAACATGACAGAAGAAATATAGTAATACTGTTGGGGCTAAAGTAAGTTTCTCTTTACCCTCAGTAGTTTTGCTGAAAAACCAACCCACAGTAAGGCAGATTAATAAGAGAAGAGGCTTTACAAATTTATTACTGCCATGAGCATGGGGAGAATCACAGAGTGTTTTGCCAATATCCCAATGGGGTACTGATGCTGTTATATTTCTTAAGGGAAAGGGAGATAGGAAAGTGTGGATAATTTTAGGGGGATAGTAAATTATTTTTACAGGAATTTGATGGGCTTGAAGAGCATGCGATGATCTGGGGCAACGTCTGTTGAGCTCATAGAGCAGAAAATTGTTTGTAACAAAAGTCTGTCCGGGTAAGTTGACAGACTTCAGTCTTTCTTCCTCCAAGATAGGTTCAGTTAATAAAAACTCAGAGAAGGGACTGGAGGTAATTGTTTTTTCCCTTTGGTAAGTCCAGACTTTAGACAGATAAGGGAACTTCACAGAACAACTTTATCCTGCACTTAGGGGGAGATGGTGGGTAACAGGAAGACCAGGGAGACCTTGGGGCCTCTTCTTCAGTTCAGCATGAACAAAGTACTATACTTTGAGGTATCAGTTTTTGAGCTCCAACATTAGCAGTGGCTAATATTTGCTGAGTACACACAATGAGATAGGCTCTTTTTCAAACACCGTATCCACCATCTCATTAAATATTTATAATACCCTAAAATTGGGGTATCTATTTCACAAATAAGAAAGCTAAAGACAGAAAAATTATGTAACTTGCCCAAGGTCACACAGCTAGTCAAGACTTGAATATAGGTAATTTGACCCCAGAAGTTACACTCTTAAACACTATGCTACAGAATAATGATGGTAAATACAATGATGGTAATAAGGATGGTGATGATGGTGATGGCGATGATGGTGATCATGATGATGATGGTGGTGGTGATGATGATGATAGCGATGATAATTGTGATGTTACCATGAATTTAGAGATTCTAGTATTCTTTTACTTACTAGTAAACAACAATCCTATGTGGTCAATATTATGTGCCCTAGTTTAGGAAATAAGAAATGTAGGACTCAGAAAAGTGAAGAAAGTTGATCAAAAGCTATTCAGTCTAAGTGAAAAAATTGATACTAAAACACGAGTCTCTTTCTCGTCTTCTACACCATGCATACATAGCTACAAGAGTGCTTAGAATGTGAGAAGCAACAAGAGAAATAAATATCAAAGGTTTTGGGAATTAGGGAAGGAACAGAGGCCTTAGCACATAGGGTCCTGGAGGCCCTGGCAAGGACATCAGTATTTACACTAAGATGGGAAATCTTTGGAAGGTCTGGGCAGAATCAAGTGAGATTATCTGACTTTTATTTTAACGGGTTTCTTCAGTTCTTGCATTGAGAATAGACTTTATGGGAGCAAAGAGGAAAGCAGAGACAAAGGTAGAAGGCTTCTAGAATAATCCAGGCAAGGGATGATGCTACTTCGACTCAATTTGGTGACAGTAGGAGTTATAAGAAGTGGTCAGATTCTAGAGATGTTTGAATTCTGAATATATATTTGAAGGTAGGTCTCAGATTATTACTAAAAGATCAGATTTGGAGGGTGAGAGAAAGAGAGGAAACTTTTAAGTTAACAGTAGGCCATTTTGCTCTGAGGACTAGAAGAATGGAGTTGCTTTTAACAGAGACAGGGAAGGTTGTGGAAGAGGTAGGTGAGGGAGATATTTGTCAGGAATTTTGGAGATGGTAAATTTAAGGTACCTGTCCCACCTCTAAGTGGAAATGTGAAAAGCAATTGAATATTCAGCTTTGGAGTTTAGGAGAGAGGATCAGAATGGATACATAAATCTCTGGATCATCAACCAATCAATTGGCATATTATTAATAGTTATGAAAATACTGTGCTATTACAGAGAAACTCAGCCCCTAAATGAAGGAGCTGAAATTCAAGCCCCAAACCCTAGTGACTGAAATGAATAGAAATCTCTCACTCAGTTAAAGTCCAATTCACAATAGCAAAAAACAATTGATTTCTAGGAGGGGTTCTGCTCCACAAGGTCATTCAGGAATCTAGGCTAACAGAGGCTTGCCAATTGGCATCTTTACTCTGCTGGTATGGAGGACAAAGAAATGATGCACATAGGAAGTTTGGGGGAGTACAGATCACTTCTGTTCATACACCATTGGCAAGAAGTAGACTAGTGGTCACATTTAGATGTGAGAAGAACTTGGAAATATAGTATCTGGCTGAGCAGTATTTTTTTTCCCAAGCAACCATTCTACACTAGGTAAGGGAAGTACTGGTCTTTAGCAGTTAGCTGGCCACCTGTTCCACAGCTAGCACTGAGATCATCTATGAAGTGAGTGTAGGAGGAAAAACGAAGAGGCCCAAGGACTGAACCATAGGGCATACCCACATTTGGAGGCCAAGGAGCTGATTAAGAACCCGTGAAGAGACTGAGACATTAAGAAAATAAGAAGAAACTCATGAGTGCTACGTCCAGGGAGCCAAACAAAAAGAGTATTCTATAGATGAGAGTGAAAAACAGTATTAAATGCCACTGATGGGTTAAGTAAGATGAGGACTAACACATGGACTTTGATTGAAAATCACGGAAGTTTGGGGACCTTGAGAAGAAAAATTTTTGTGGAGCAGTAGGTGTAAAATCCTGACAGGAGTGGATTCAAGAAAGCTATGCAGGAGAGAAGTTGGAAATAGTGAGGATCAACATCTAGTTCAAGGAATTTTACTTGGGGAAGGAAACAAATAGACTTCTAGCTGGATGGAAACACACAGCTAAAGAAAGAAAATTTTTGGCTGGGCGCAGTGGCTTACACCTGTAATCCCAGCACTTTGGGACGCCAAGACAGGTGGATCACCTGAGGTCAGGAATTTGAGACCAGCCTGGCCAACATGACGAAACCTCATTTCTACTAAAAATACAAAAATTAGCCGGGCTTGGTGGCACATGCCTGTGATTCCAGCTACTCGGGAGGCTGAGGCAGGAGAATCACATAAACCTGGGAGGCGGAGGTTGCAGTGAGCCGAGATTGCACCACTGCACTCCAGCCTGGGTGAAAAAGCAACACCTGCCTCAAAGGAAAAAGAGAAAATGTTTAAAAATTGGAGAAATAACAGCATATTTGCATAGTGGTGAAAATAAATTAATGAAAATACAAAAATGGATGACTTAGAAGAGAAAAAAGGAAATAACTGAAGCACTGTTCTATTAAGATGAGAGGGATAGTATCTAGATGCTGGTTGAGGGATTGGGCTTGACTAAGGACGAGTTATCCACAGCAACAGGAAAAGGAGGGCGCACCTACAAGGTGGTGGGCAGATGTGAAAAGGAGAGCTTGGTAAAGTTCTGGTGTCATTGCTTTAATACTCCATTAACAGTGAGAATGAAGAAAGAGACATTGGAATTTTGAGGAGAAAGATGAAAATATAAAATGTTTATTAAAGAAAATAGAAGAGAAAATGTAGGAAAATAAATTCTAGATTCCTAACAGAATTAAGGACCCACTTCAGGTTAATAGCCATGTATTTAAAATGGGACCAGTTATCTCAATTGTGTGTTTTCTGCATCCTGCATTCACTTGCACAGGTGTAAACACGGAGTGAGCAGAGATCAGACTTAACCTACATTGTGGTTTATCAGGCATATAGGAAGGGGCGAGTGCTTCTGCAAATGAGTGGTATATGGTGGAACATGGAATTTATGCCAGGTATGAAGGAAGAGCAGACATGGTTGAGATAGGAGGTGGGGATCCCTTGGTAGGATCAATGGCTTTCAGCTGCCTCGGTGGAGGCAATTAATAATGTAGTCAGAGTATTAGGAAGAATGAACTGGAAAAAAAGGAGGATTCAAGAGTAGAATGTTTTAACTTTGAACATATATATATATTTGTTTATTTTAATGTGTACTTTGGATTTTGAGAAAAGGGCTGCAAAAAGTTAGCCATTGATTCATTTATTCAACAAATCTTTCAACTGATTTTTTTAGACTCATAATAGACACTCATAATTAACTACTGAAGTTAATTTTCTTACAGATTGCCATAAAATGTACATGGAAGCTCAAGCCTCAAGTCAAACTCTGAAGAAAGTTCTGATTCTAGAAGCAAATCTACAGCCTGTAAGATACTGATCTTGTAAGCTCAAATCTATCAACTGAAGATGTGGATCACAAGTGGTTTTTTCACAGGGCCACAGTCTGGGATTTCTTCTGATTTCCATGCCTAAGTAAAATATGCTATTTGTATTAAAAAGTAGCAACCCTAGTTCTAGATCCCTGAGGAATTGCCACACTGACTTCCACAATGGTTGAACTAGTTTACAGTCCCACCAACAGTGTAAAAGTGTTCCTATTTCTCCACATCCTCTCCAGCACCTGTTGTTTCCTGACTTTTTAATGATGGCTATTCTAACTGGTGTGAGATGGTATCTCACTGTGGTTTTGATTTGCATTTCTCTGATGGCCAGTGATGATGAGCATTTTTTCATGTGTTTTTTGGCTGCATAAATGTCTTCTTTTGAGAAGTGTCTGTTCATGTCCTTTGCCCACTTTTTGATGGGGTTATTTGTTTTTTTCTTGTAAATTTGTTTGAGTTCACTGTAGATTCTGGATATTAGCCCTTTGTCAGATGAGTAGGTTGCAAAAATTTTCTCCCATTCTGTAGGTTGCCTGTTCACTCTGATGGTAGTTTCTTTTGCTGTGCAGAAGCTCTTTAGTTTAATTAGATCCCATTTGTCAATTTTGGCTTTTGTTGCCATTGCTTTTGGTGTTTTAGACATGAAGTCCTTGCCCACGCCTATGTCCTGAATGGTATTGCCTAGGTTCTCTTGTAGGATTTCAATGGTTTTAGGTCTAACATTTAAGGCTTTAATCCATCTTGAATTAATTTTTGTATAAGGTGTAAGGAAGGGATCCAGTTTCAGCTTTCTACCATTTGACCCAGCCATCCCATTACTGTGTATATACCCAAAGGACTATAAATCATGCTGCTATAAAGATACATGCATACGTATGTTTATTGCGGCACTATTCACAATAGCAAAGAGTTGCAACCAACCCAAATGTCCAACAACGATAGACTGGATTAAGAAAATGTGGCACATATACACCATGGAATACTATGCAGCCATAAAAAATGATGAGTTCATGTCCTTTGTAGGGACATGGATGAAACTGGAAAACATCATTCTCAGTAAACTATCGCAAGGACAAAAACCCAAACACCACATGTTCTCACTCATAGGTGGGAATTGAACAATGAGAACTCATGGACACAGGAAGGGGAACATCACACTCCAGGGACTGTTGTGGGGTGGGGGGAGGGGGGAGGGACAGCATTAGGAGATATACCTAATGCTAAATGACGAGTTAATGGGTGCAGCAAAACAACATGGCACATGTATACGTATGTAACAAACCTGCACATTGTGCACATGTACCCTAAAACCTAAAGTATAATAATAAAATAAAAAAAAATAACAACCCTAATCTAAGCGTATACATTTAAAGAACTATAAAAATTTAGAGCAAGATTTAAATATCATAAACTGCTGAATTCAGTAATATATTTCCAAATAATTTCCAGTGCTTAATCTGAGCTAGAATTCACTTGGTTAAAAAAATATATCACCCTGATATGGTTTGGATCTATGTCCCCACTCAAATCTCATGTCGAATTCTAATCCCCAGTGTCGGAGGTGGGTCCTGGTGGGAGGTGATTGGATCATGGAGGCGAAGTTTTCATGAATGGTTTAGCACCATCCCCCTTTAGTACTGTAGAGTGAGTGAGTTGTCATGAGATCTGGTTGTTTAAAAGTGTGTAGCACCTCCTCTCTCGTCCTCCTGCTCCTGCCATGTAAGATGCCTGCTCCTGTATTGCCTTCTGCAGTCAGTAAAAGCTCCCCGAGGCCTCCCCAGAAGCAGATGCTACGCCATGCTTCTTGTACTGAGTATAAATTACCCAGTGTCCGTATTTATAGCAGTGCAAGAACAGACTAATACACACCTTGATCTTGGTCTAAAAACCTATATCCTTCTGGGTCACAGATATTGCTTAGAGATAGTTTTGTCAGTTCTGGAATTCTGAGGAATACCTTAAGCAGAAAAATCCTTGCCGAGATGGTTTCATATGGCCCTCCATTTGTTTCTTACAAGATAATCCATGAGTCTCCCCGCTGTGTTCCTTCGTGACACGGGCCAGTAACTGTCCCCGTCTGTTTATACTTGTGCCTTCCCATTATACTCAAGCTCCACGGCTGAGTCATGGGGTTTGGTAGAAGAGTAGCACTTGGCAAATGCTCAGTGTTTGAATGAGTGAAAAACATCAGTGAATGGCATCCATTGGCTTTCTGGTCATTTCCTATTTCATTCTCAAAGTGTTCTTTTTCATTCTCTTTGCCATTCTGTCAAATGTCTGTTCTTTGCAGTTTTTCCTAAGCTCTCCTTTCATCTTTTGTACATGCTTTCCTCATTCTTGAAAAGTATCCAGATAAAGAAAAGGAACTTGAATCACCTGATACGTATGACCTAGCTTAGAGCTGTCTTTTTCTACTCAGGAGTCCTGGGAGCTTCCTCACAAATTGTAACTTTGTCTCACTCATGGCTTTCTCTTTAGATGGAAGTGACCCTGTTGTATATACCAAAGACAGTTAATCCCAGTGGTTTCTTTCTGAAGTTAGGGAAACAGGCTTCTTCAAGCAATTGATGATTTTTCTAGAATATCCCCATTTTCTTTTTGCATATAATAAGTAGAATAATAAAATTTTTCTGCATCACATACAGTGGGTTTTCCAAAGCAGCACTTCTTGGTGTGTTATTAAATTTGCCCAGGATCCAAATCTATGGTTAGGCAAATGATCAAAGCCACTCCAGCAAGGCTGAATTTGAGCATAGATGCAGGCAGGGTCACCACAGTCTTAATCTTCTGAATATGCCACTGTTGGTCCCAGAACCACTGGCTCAACAGAGCACCACTCCACTTACACCCCAGCAGGAAGGTTCCCCTCCCTCTCTTCCCATCCCTAGGAAGGGTGACATGGAAGCTGAAATATAGGGAATCAATTGACGGAATTAAAAGGAAAGGAAAGGGTACACGTATGTGAAAACCTCAATGAACAGTATAAAAGCAAGTACACACAACTGTTTAGGTGAAGACCAATGTCTTTACTCTTCCTTATGTTACCCTTTACCACAGAGTAATTGCAAAGATTCCTTCATAAAATAAGACATTTTTCATTCAAAATGTAACCTCCCCCATCTTTCTAGAATGAAACTTTAATTGCAATCAACTCCATGTTGGCTGCCTGATTTCCAGGGCTGTGCATTGTCATTCTCAGTGACCAGGATTGTCCCTCTAGCATGACAGGTCCTCATTAAGTGTTTCCAGATGAGTTATACCATTTTATTTTACATCATAAATATATTAAAATTAGATCTCAAATATATTCTGGCAATGGGATATACAAAATGGATGAACCTGATAAATATGAAATCTGGATCAGAGGAAACCAGGACAAAGACATTTTCTATGCTCTTACCTGTTCTACGTGTTCTCTTTTGAAAGAAAAAGTGGAAGTTAATGCACAACAATTCTATACATTACTTCTAATTCATTAAATCTACTATTTACATTTTCAATTTTTTGATGTTTAGAAAATAGTACATAATTCCTGTTTATGCCACGGTCCCATGTAGAGAACATTTTGCATATTCTGGGCTTAGAGATTTGAGATAATTCAGGTATGCTCTTTGCAAAGATACCTGACTTAGCTTCCACACAAATTATGTTTCAAATATTAGGAAAGTTTTACTCCTTAAGACTAATTGTAAATGCGTATTTTCTGATATGCATTTAATATATTCCATGCTCTTCTGGAATATAGATTTAACTTTATGAAAATTATTATAGTAGTTTTGAAGAGAAAACCATTAACTTAGGCCAAAGAACTCATATGGGATATATTTTCCTGTATTAAAAATAATGATAACAATAATTATAATGCTCTCCTACTGCAAAAGTATGTGTTCAGTAAAACGGACAGACTATAAACATTCAAAAACAGATTCATTATGAAGACAGTATGGCATCATCAAGACAAACAACCAAATATGCAAAATCAATGGCTCTAGAAATGAAATTTCATGTTACAGTGAGACTCACTGAGAATTCCATTGAAGAGTAAAATTGTCTTTCTATAAATATCCTCTTTTCCGGAATAATTGACCAAATATTAGACTTGATTGTTTATCAGTGCATATTATATTTACCATTCTTTGACAATTAAATATAAATTTTATACTTATCACATTGTTATCTTGAATTATTCTTTGACTTTATATTTGAATATCTTCTTTTTCCTCCTGGAATTTAGTAGAGGAAAAAAAATGAATGAATGTTACAAACGAATGAATAGTAAACAAAATAGAGTAGTTATCATGAATAACTTACAATATGGTCGCATTTCTATAGCTTCTCAGGCTTTAATTCCTTGATTTTTTTCATTTATGAAATCAGAGTAATAAGGCCTACTTTAGACAGCGCTGTCAGGATTGACGGTGGAAATATATGTATAAGCACCTAGCACAGGTTTGCACAGAGTGCACACTGAATGAATATTAACTAACCACCCTATATGGCACCAGGTATTCCCTGCCAGACCCAAGACTTTCTGTATCACATAATACGATGCATAATGGCCAACAATATTGGTCAATAACACTTGCGTCCTTTATAAATCTCAGGAAATCATAAAAATATATATTTAGACTAGGCCTCAGTTTTCTTACACAAAGGGTGGACTCATAGTAATGTAACTTCTTCACAAGTGTAATTAGGAATGGATTGAAGGGACTTAAATTGTTGTAATAGTCCGTTTCCACACTGCTATAAAGATACTACCTGAAACTGTGTACTTTATAAACAAAATAGGTTTAATTGACTCACAGTTCCATAGACTTAACAGGAAGCATGGCTAGGAGGCCTCAGGAAACTTACAATCACGGCAGAAGGTGGAGGGGATGCAAGCAGGTCTTACATGGTGGAGAGAGGGAGAAAGAGAGAGAGAGAGAGAGCAGGGGAAACTGCCAGACACTTGACAAGCAATCACATCTTGTGAGAACTCACTCATTACCATGAAAACAGCATGGGGAAAACCACCCCTATGATCCAATCACCTCCCACCAGGTCCCTCCCCCAATATATGGGGATTACAATTGAAGATGAAATTTGGGTGGGGACACAGAGCCAAACCATATCAATTGTCAGTGATTCAAAAGTAACTTATGATCTTACTTTTATTTTTATAACTTCTTGTAGGTACTTATGAAAACAACCAAAAGGATATTTAAAAATGGATGAGGAGGGGTAATTTTCCAGAATACCAGTCTACACTGTGCACTCAACTCACTATTTTCCTTTGCTTTTTTTTTTTTAAATGGAGTCTCTCTCTGTCACTCAGGCTGGAGTGCAGTGGCGCGATTTCAGTTCACTGCAACCTTTGCCTGCTGGGTTCAAGCGATTAGCCTACCTCAGCCTTCTTAGTAGCTGGGATTACAGGCATGCACCACCACACCCAGCTAATTTTTGTATTTTTAGTAGAGACGGGGTTTCACCAGGTTGGTCAGGCTGGTCTAGAACTCCTGACCTCGTGATCCACCCACCTCAGCCTCACAAAGTGCTAGGATTATAGGCGGTAGCCACCGCACTCAGTCTCCTTTGCTTTAAAAAAAAATTGCTTTCTTCAGTTTCAATATTCAGAAGAAACACTATATTCCTTTGGATCTTTAAGTATGATGAACATCACGAATGGCTAAATCATATCAGATATGAAAATAAGAAACTAATTTCAATTTCACTGGACTTAATTTCACATCTACTCAGGTTTAAATTCAGGCCTATCTAGGTTTTAAGTTTTAGATTAAATTCACTCAGATTCATTTCCAACTACTGAAAAACTTTGGCAAAGTTGCCAAGCTCAGAAGTTAGTAGGTCAATGCGCCAAGAATTCCCTGCAGTCCTTGAAGTTAAAGGTTAGCAGAAAAGAGTTGCAACAGCACTTTATTAGGAACACACACACTATAACCATCAAAGAGGCTGCCTGTGAGAAGTTTCACTGGGCTTGAGGCACTGTTTTCCCAGATGTTCATGTTTAGTAGTTACATCACAAGTGTAAACCAGGTGATCCAAGCTCATGAACTGGAGCCAAGTGAATCACTGAATGGAAAGCATTCAGAAGCATTTTTAGTAGTACTTACACTGGAGGTGACAGCCTCCATACTGCCAGCAAGAAAAGACAACATCCACATCCTAGTTATAACTAATGGTATCTTCAACTCCTATCCATTCTTATGCTAAACTGGATATCTGACTGGAAGAAGAAAGAGCTGGGTCTTCAGGATTATACAAGCACATGAAAAAAGTGCACACACACATACACACACACTCCCAATCTTCTCCATTGCAATATCTGCATTTACATCTGTAGAGAATGAGGTCCTTAAGAATGCACTGACTTGCCAGGCACAGTGGCTCACACCTGTAATTCCAGCACTTTGGGAGGCCGAGGCAGGTGGATCACCTGAGGTCAGGAGTTCAAGACCAGCTGGCCAACATGGTGAAACCCCGTCTCTCCTAAAAATGCAAATATTAGCTGGGCATGGTGGCTCATGCCTCTAATCCCAGCTACTTGGGAGGCTGAGGCAGGGGAATCACTGGAACTCGAGAGGCAGAGGTTGCAGTGGGCCAAGATTGTCACTGCACTCTAGCCTGGGCAACAGAGAGAGACTCTGCCTCAAAAAAAAAAAAAAAAAAAGGCACTGATTTGCTCAAAGGTCAGTGCCAACCCTAAGTAAAGAATTTTGCCTTCTGACTCTCAGCTTGGTCTCTTCCCATTTGGCTAAATGACAACTGGTACTTTGCTCATTCAAACAGGTTAGTGTGCCTTAAATATTTATTTTCAGGTATCTACCCGAGATTGATTGGGAAGTTTTTCATACGAATGTACGGCCTCAATAAAAGATGCTATGTGAAGGGCCAGGCACAGTGGTTCAAACATGTAATCCCAGCACTTTAGGAAGCTGAGGCAGGCGGATCACCTGAGCTGAGGAGTTCGAGACAAGCCTGGCCAACATGGTGAAACCCCATCTCTACTAGAAACACAAAAAAATAGCTGGGCGTGGTGGCAGGCACCTGTAATCCCAGCTACTTAGGAGGCTGAGGCAAAAGAATCGCTTGAACCTGGGAGGTGAAGGTTGCAGTGAGCCGAGATTACACCATTGTACTCCAGCCTGGGCAACAAGAGTGAAACTCCGCCTCAAAAAAAAAAAATACTATGTGAATAAAACAGAATTTCAGATATAAAGAGATTACACACTATTGGACTGTCATCATAAAATATTACATTTACATCAGTGTAAATGAGATTTAGGAGGAAAGAGTCAGATAAGGACATAAGAGACATGAAAATTATTTTTCTGGTCCCAAAGAATGCAGGAACAGCCTCCTGACCTATGGAAAACAAAGAATTGTCCATTTTCCACGGAAAATACAAGCTCACTCAGAAGGTAAAATGAAATCTAGCTAAACCCAAGAAACTTTGTTTTGCAACACACACACACACACACACACACACACACACACACAGAGTCACAGACACATGCACATCCTAGCTCAGGCATGGCCTGTATTCTCAGCAAGGGAGCCAGGCAGGGCCTTTACTGACACTGGCACCTGCTGCCTTGCATGCCCTATTTTCTAAAGACGCCACAACCCTGCCTGCCCCTGGTAGAGAAAACAGCTGCAGACAGGAGGCTACAGTGACTAAGCACAAAAGCAAGTGAAACAGAGTCCCACGCAGTAAGGCCTGCAACAAAGGTCATTGGCTGTGATAAGAATCTCCAGAGTTGTTGATAAAGAAGAAACAAAATCAGAAAAGAAATCTCAGCACAGCATTTTTCCCCTGTTCTGTATTTACTCATACAATGATGTTCTTACTATTTTTCCAACTTCAGTTACTTGTGTACTGACAAGTGAAAAAAGGATTCCATCTGATGTTAATATATACCTAGCTCTATCCATCTTTTTATCTTAGATTTTGATATAGGTATTTGCACTCCCATAATTCTTCCCCATCTAAACAAGGACGCATGCTTCCTTTTCTTTATAATCCAATCCAAATCTGACTCCAGGGTTTTACTGTATTTTCACCTTGTCTGAAAACTCTCCCTGATTATTCTCTTCTTCATATCATTACACCATTAGCTTTGGTTCTGAAGAGAAAATATTACAAGATTTATGCTTACAATGATGACAAGGAAAACTTGGAGTTAGACTACAAGGGAAAAATGAAAATGTCCCTTTACCTGAAAATAGTAGCTAGGTTGTGTTCACAAGAACAAATTATTTGACTATATTTAAATCATTTTTAACAACTGATGGGGCTCACTCCCTGACTGAGTCATGGTTAGACTGTGAAGACAGTCAAAACATATAAAATATTCTGGCTGTCTTGCCATGTGTACATCCAACAGAAAGTACTTTTTTTGACTTTTGAAAAACATGATTGCAGTGCAATCCAGTCCTTACTATTAAAGAACCAGTTCTTAAAACCTGTTGCATAATTCACCGACATCAAACAAAGCTGTGGAACCAGTTCCTCTATTGGGCTGTAACAAGAAGACAAGAGCCCACTTCTTTAAATCTTTTTATTAGATTATGTAATTGTCTCAGTAAGTAGACCTACATTCATCTACTTACATCTGGGTTCCACCTGGTACACTAAATCCCATTGAAACAACTCATGATTTACTATTTGCAAGATGCTTTGTCATAATGTATAAATCTAATGACATACACATGTCTTGCACCCACATCTCCATGTTTTTCTGTCTTGAGATGTATTTACATTCTGGGAAGTGGGAAACTGCTTCCTCAGGCATAGTTGTACTTTTATCCAAAGGGCTATGCCAGGCAGGATGCCCATGTAGAGATGTGTTTCCTTCTTAGATGTAGTAACATATGAAATCTTAATATATACAAAATTTTCAAACATTGTGGAAATATCGTGGTGAATTAGCAGATCATTATATAAATATGTCCTAGCTATTTGGATATGAGGAATAAGAAAAACCAATATATGCACTATTTCCATTGAAGTCACATCAAAACAAACATAAGAACGTCAACAAGACATTCAGCAACTAAACATGAAATGCTAAGGGAAAATTGTTTTTTCTTTCATTAACATTGACCGAGGAATTGATCGATTTTGAAAAGCATGAAAAATAACTAAATTCTGAATTTTTCAATCAACTCTGAGAAAATGTTACAATTGCAGAATAAGGAGCTGGTTTTGAGCAGAAAATAGAATCCAGTATCCTCATATCTCTTCTTTTATTGTTCTTCTCACTCCACACGTGGGGAAACACTTACCTGAATCAGGCCAAATGTCTGCTTTCTCTGCACATACACCCAAACACCGCTGGCAAGTAGCACAGCCATTAAGATTCAGAACATGATAAATTCATGATATCCCACCATTCCTGGGTGCTCAATGCTGCCAAAAAAACAAACAAACAAAAACAAACAAAAAAACAACAACAACAACAACAAAATCAGGTTTTCTTAGTTTCTTCTCTCAATTTTGGGGGGGATTTTCTAACTTTATCTAGTTTCCTTAAACATAATACTTCACCTCTTCTTTGACACTACTCTACCCTCTGTTTTCCAAAAAAGAGAAACTATCAACAAGAATTTTTTCCCATACACCAGATTAACTATTTATTTTGTTCCATACTGATATTTTTCTCTTTCCCTTCAGCTACAATAAAAGGGGTACCTCATTTCCTGTCCAAACAGGAGAGGAATTTTGCTCTTCCACATAAGCTCCAAATCTCCCTCTCTCGGATAGTGTTAAAAACCACACTACACTAATTACTCCCTTACTCTTTGCTGTTCAATTTCTTCCTCCATACAGGCATCCATACTTCCTCCAAAGCATTCCTAGTATGGCTTTGACTGTATCTTCTTAGGCTCCATGGCAGGATCCCTTCATCTGTCCCACCTTTAATTGTCGAGCTATTAGTTGATGTTCCTCACCGTTCTGACCTCTTCTTGTATTCTCTGTGAGTGTTCTGCTTTCTCCCTTGACATTCAGATCCGATCATGCTTGGGATGTACAGATCTACCACTAGCCCTAAACTCTCCACTGAACTTCAGATTCATATTTATGGCTAACTTCAAGACAGTGCC
The DNA here is from genome assembly GCF_006542625.1 of Nomascus leucogenys. Taxonomy (NCBI): domain Eukaryota; kingdom Metazoa; phylum Chordata; class Mammalia; order Primates; family Hylobatidae; genus Nomascus; species Nomascus leucogenys. The sequence continues at coordinate 81,269,854 of NC_044394.1, forward strand.
TCCTGGATATGTAACAGGTAACTCAATATGTTTAGAATATAAAATTGAATTTGTATCTTACACCATACACACAAATCAACTGAAAATGGATTAATGACCTAAGGAATAAGGCCTGAAACTATAAAACTCCTAGAAGAAATCACAGGAAAAAAGGGTTCACAGCATTGGTCCTGGAAATAATTTCATGGATATGATGCCAAAAGCATAGGCAACCAAAGTAAAAACAGACAAGTGGAACCACATCTTATGAAAAAGCTTCTGCACAGTAAAGGAAACAATCAGTAGAATAAAAAGGCAACCTACAGAATGGGAGAAAGTATTTGCAAACCTTGTATCAGATAAGGGGTTAATTTTCAAAATATTCTGTATAAAGAAATGCATGCAACTCAATAGCAAAATAAATAATAACTTGATTTTAAAAATAAGCTCAACACTTAACTAGACATTTCTCCAGTGAAGACATACAAATTGTCAACAAGTTTATGAAAAGATGCTTAAGGTCACTAATGACCAGAGAAATGCAAATCAAAACCACAATGAGAACTCACCTCGCAGTTGTTAGCCTGTTATTAAAAAAAAAAAGACAGAAAGTGTTGGTGAGGATGTGGAGAAATTGAAATCCTTGTATGCTGTTGGTGAGAATGCAAAATGGTGCAGCCACTGTGGGAAAAAAGTATGAAGAATCCTCAAAAAGTTAAAAATTCAACTACCATATGATCCAGCAATATTGCTTCTGGGTATTTATCCAAAGGAATTGAAATCAGGATTCCGAAGAGATATTAGCACTCTGATACTCATTATAGCACTGTTCACAATGGTCAAGATGTGGAAACAACTTAAATGTTCATTGATGAATGAACAGATAAAGAAAATGTGGTGTATACCTATGACATGGTTTGGCTGTGTTCCCACCCACCCCATCCAAGTCTTATCTCGAATTGTAATCCCCATATGTCAAGGGAGGGACCTGATGGGAGGTGATTGGATCATGAGGGTGGTTTCCCCCATGCTGTTCTGGTTGTTTGATGAGTCTCTGGCACTCCTCCTTTCTCTCTCTCTCTCTCTCTGTCACCTATCACCATGTAAGACGTGCCTTGCTTCCCCTTTGTCTTCTGCCATGATTGTAAGTTTCCTGAGGCCTCCCCAGCCATGAGGAACTGTGAGTCAATTAAACTTCTTTTCCTTATAAATTGCTCAGTCCCAGGTAGTGTCTTTATAGCAATGTGAAAGCAGACTAATACAACCTATAACAGAATATTATTTAACCTTAAAAAATGAAATCCTGAAATATGCAGCAACTTGAATAAATCCTAAGGATACTATGCTAAGTAAAATAAGCCTGTCACAGAAGAGCAAGTATTGCATGATTTCACTTGCATAAGGCATCTAAAATAGTCAAACAGAATCCAAGAGTAGAATGGTGCTTGCTAGGAGGTAGGGGTAGGGGGAAACGGGGAGCTGCTCATCAATGTGGCATAAAGTCTCAATTATGCAAGGTGAACCCTTTTAGAGGTCTACTGTACCACATCGTTTCTATAGTTAACAATACTGTATTGTACACTTAGAAAATTGTTAAGAGGGTAGGGTTCATGTTAAGTGGTCTTGCTAGAATAAAATAATTTTTTTCAAAAAAGAAACAAATGCATTATGTGTCTCTTCCTAAATCCAGTGTGACCCTTGCCTCAAACCCTCATTTTATTAAATACAAGACCATCTATTTGGCTGCTTAAGAAACTTTGGCATTATACTTGGTTTCTCTCTCTTCTTCACATACCACATCAAGTCAAACTCCAAGTCTTCCTACTATGACTTCCAAATAACACTGGAATCCATTCACATCTCTTCATCCTATTTGCTCCACCAGCACCTCGAGCCTAGGATACCTCAATAGCCTCTCTGCTGCCTGTTTCTCTAATTCTGTGATCCATTGTATGGCCACAATAATCTTTCCACTCAAACTCTTTGCTACATCTAACTGCTTTAACTTCTAAGCCATCATGCCCTCTATAACTCTTGCGCGTGCTAACACACCTCTTCTCTACTTTGCCTTTTCAATTCATGTTTATTTGCTTTTTTAACTCATAGCTTAGATGTCATTTTCTTTGTAAAACCTTGCTTTGTACCATGAGTCTAGGTAATGGGCTCCTATAGCATTTTTCTTTGTAAAACCTTGCTTTGCACTGTGAGTCAGCCTTTATAATTGGCTCCTGTAGCATCCCGCTGAAATGAAAGTTTATATTTAGTTGTCTGGATCCACTTCTGAATTACAGAAAATCTGGTTGTCTTGATCACTGCTGTTGTGCTAGAACCTAGTACAACACCTGGAATATAAGAAATATTCTAAATAATTGTTGAATTAATTAATTCATAAATTAGTAAATCGTTTTAGGATGAGTTGCAGACTAAACGGAAGTAAGAAATTAGGTTTAGAGAATTAAGATGCAAATTATCTAAATTATTCACCATGTCTATTTTGTGTCATAAATTCTTGAAAAAATGCACTTGTAAATATGACTTTTACATGTCTGTGGTAGACTTCATTAATTACTGCCCATTCTTCATTTCTTTCTGTATCTATGCCATTTTTCAAGTAAGTTAGCAAAGCTCTCTCACCATGGGCAGGATATATTTCTCTACCTCTTAACCCTGGTTTCAACCACGAGGTATGCTTGAGGCAATAGACTGATGTGAAAGTAACACTGTGTCATTCTGAGTCTAGGACTTAAGGGGCCTTTCATGTTTCTGCTAGCTCTCTTGTGCCTCAGCCACGCCATGAGAAGTCTATGTCTGTGGTAACCTGCTGCCCCCAGGAGGAGAGTGAAACCATGGAGCAGAGCTACACCAGCCAAGATGCTTTGGCTGAGCCCAACCAAGTCATACTCTTGGTGGCTAAATGCTTATTGTTTTAAGCCACTGAAGATTGGGGTAGTTTGTTATACAGAAAGCTTGTGTCAATCAATGCCCAACATGTAGGTCTGTCACTTTAATCATTTGGGCCTAGCTAGAAAATGGTTATGACATGTACTTGCCATTTTTCTTTAGGAGATAATGACATTTTGAAAAAAAAATTTTGCAATACACATATCTGGCTAAAGACTTGAATCCAAAATACATAACTCAGAGAAAACAATAATAAAAACACAAAAATCCAATTAAAAATGGCCACACTATTAGACTTGGATAAATTTTTCCCAAAAGAAGGTATACAAATAGCCAACAACACATGAAAAGATGCTCAATATCATTAACCATCAGGAAATGCCAATTAAAACCTCAATGAGATACTGTTTTACATACAGTAGTGTGACTCTTACAGAAACATCTGACAAAGCTAAATGTTCATAAGTGAAGCAACTGGAACTCTCATCTACTGCTGGTAGGAGGATAACAATGTCCAACCACATTGGAGAAGTCCTTTGCAATTTCTTATAAAGTTAAACTTACTCCATGACCCAGAGATTTCACTCCCAGGTATTACTCAAGATAAGGAAAGACTCTATGTCCACAAAAAGGCTTAGAGAAAAATGTCATGGTAGCCTCATTCGTAATTGTCTCAAACTGGAGACAACTCAAATGTCCATCAACAGGAGAGTGGATCAATGAATTGTGGTGTGTTCATTCATACACACTGAGTCAAAGTAAAATACTTCTCAGTGAAAAGAAACAATCTGCTGACACACACTCGAATTTGGATAAACTTCAGAAACATAACAGAAAAGTCTTATGATTGAATTCATATGAAGGTCAATATAGCCAGAACACCTCTATGTGACAGAAATTAAAATACTGTTTTTCTCTTGGGAGAAGGTTGCAGAATTGACTAGAAAGGAGCATGAGAGGTTTTTCTGGGGTTTGGGAAATGCTCACTATTTTCTTGTGGGTGGTGATTAAATGAGTGTATACAATTGACAAAACTAATCTGTCTAAATACTCAAAATCTTAACATCTATGCATTTTATTTTACGTAAATTATATATCAATAAAAGATTGCTTTGGCCAAAAGGAGGGATGCATATATAGAGACAGATAGATGAGAGAGAGAAAGACAGAGAGAAAGAGAGAGAGAGAGAGAGACAGAGGGAAAACCTATACACAACTTAATAACAAACAGGAATAGTCCCTTATATAGCATACATAAGGAATTTGCACAATGAATGCTACAAATGTTCCTGAGGTAGACACAGTGAAATCTTCCAAAGACCTGGGACTACCTTATGAAGAATACTGAAGTGCACGTAGAACACAAGAGGCTACAACTGTGACCTAACAAGACGTTGCTCCACGTGGTCCGCTGTAGTTGGGAGCCCCTGGAGGCTGCCAAGGCGCTCCCCTGGCTAATGGCACAATCGCAGCACTCATGGGACTCCAGGTTTCCTTGAACTGGATGGCTCCTGCCTGGGCTCTACACCTGGTAGAACAGCAGACCATGGGGAGCGCCATCTACTTACTCAGCATAGGTATTGGTATTTGGTACAGTCCAAATATAAATGAAGCAAATACTTTGCTTTTTGCTAGCTGGTTACTAAACTGAAATGAAAGTGTTTTTACTTAGGCTCAAGTCTTTATTTTTTCTTTCTTTCTTTTTCTTTTTTGAGACAGAGTCTCACTCCGTCACCCTGGCTGGAGTGCAGTGGTGCAATCTCGGCTCACTGCAACCTCTGCCACCCGGGTTCAAGCAATTCTCCTGCCTCAGCCTCCCAAGTAGCTGGGATTACAGGTGCCTGCCACCGCTCCCAGCTAATTTTTGTATTTTTAGTAGAGATGGGGTTTCACCATCTTGGCCAGGCTGGTCTTGAACTCCTGACCTCGTGATCCACCCACCCACCTCGGCCTCCCAAGTGCTGGGATTACAGGCGTGAGCCACTGCCCCCCCGCCATCTTTATTTTTTCTAATCTTGGAAGCCAGAGATCAACAAATGTTAGTTCTCATAACCCTGTCCTGTATTTGAAACCTTGAACACCATTTGTGTATTGTGTGTGTCCCTCCCAATTTATGTCACGGTGTAACATTTTTTGTTAAAAAATGCCCAGTCTTACTGAGAGCTGATATGACTGTTCTCTAGTTGCATTCACTCTAATGATTCTTTTAAAATTTAGATTCACTTTGCTTATTACCATAGATGAATTCCTGGGAATTTGATAAACCAATTATCAAATCATCTTCATGCACTGGAAGGATTCACTATTTAAAGGTTTTGCAATTTAAAGGAATATTATAATGAACTTCTGTAAAATCGTGGCGGCATTTGTGGTTGCAAGGAGAAGGAATGCATTGATTATCTTAAAGAGAAACTGAATGCATTGGAAAAGTATCCGGGGCTCAGAGCACACCAGCTTATGTTCCAAACTAGACCAGGGCCACAGAGCTCTGGAGCACTGTGCTGCAAGGACCACAGACAACATCACACTGTAGCCTCCACACACTCATGCAGCAGCCATCACACACTTACACAGCAGCTGCCACTGCAGCAACTGTGGCTCCAACTTGCACCATCGCCCTTGGGTCACTCTCTAAAGAATCAGTGTCCACAAGAGGGTCATATTTCCCACATTGTATCCACTGTCTTGCTGGACTCTACCTCCTACCCACTGACACACAATGGAGCCATCCTCAAAAGATAATCCCATAGCAGTGGGAAGTGCGAGAGGGAGCTGAGCAAGGGGGATGAATGCCGGGAGCTGAAAACTGACAGATATCAACTACAACTGCATTCATAATTGATGAATTCCAAATTGATATAAGATGGAGAAGACCGGGCATGGTGGCTCGCACCTGTAGTCCCAGCACTTTGGGAGGCTGAGGCAGAGAGATCACTTGAGGTTTGGAGTTCGAGACCAGCCTGGCCAGCATGAACCCCATCTCTGCCAAAAATATAAAAAATTAGCCAGGTGTGGTGGAGCATGCCTGTCATCCCAGCTACTTGGGAGGCTGAGGCAGGAGACTCACCTGAACTGGGAGGAGGAGGTTGCAGTGAGCCGAGATCGTGCCACTGCACTCCAGCCTGAGAGACAAAGAGAAACACTATCTGGAGAAAAAAAAAAAAAGATGGAAATACTGTTTCTTTTACCTATAAAACTGGAAAAAGTTAAAACCTTCAGTTACTAACCACGTTGTTACTAAGGATGCTGAACAGCATTCCCTTATTCTGTGGCTAGACAGAAAATTGATCTAATTTATTTAGGGGCAATTTGGCAATTTCTATTAAACATAAAACTGGGGAATCTATTTGAGCCCAGGATTGACTTTCTAGGACTCCATGTACAGCTATACCAATACACATGTGCAAAATAGATTTCCAGGGATGATCTGGGCTTCATTGTTTATAAAACAAAAGGTGAGAAACAAAGTAAGTGTGTTCATCAATAGGGACATTGTCAAGTAAGTTATGGCCAGGATTTATATTCTGTGAGGAATGTTCAAATATTTTGTTTTGTTTAGTAAATTATATAAAATTCTTGAACGTCATATCAGGGAATAATTTTGAATTTGAATGTATAGGGAATCAATTTTATTACAGATGCAAAATTTTGGGATTCAGATTTTTAAAACTGTCTTTGGAATACGTATTGAGTTGGATGTGAGGAAAGAGAAAATTAAGTCCTAAATCTTGATTTTGTATTTAAGTAACCACATTGAGAAAATGCAAAGTTTAACTGCTTCATACTAAAATTAACAGAATAAGCTATTAGATGATTTAAGTAGCTATATTTTTCTTCCTAATATTAACAATTAACCATGATAGGAGCAATTCATCTACAAAGAGGAAGGAAATTAAATGGCTTTGATAATACATTTTCTAAGTATCTACATGTAGTTTTAAAATGTTTTACTAAATAGTTTAGTTAGATAAACAGTCATCTAATATTAAGGTCTAATATTAGAGAATTAGATAATTAATATTGGTAAATATAAATAATATTAACTAATTATTAAACAGTTAAATCATTTACAAATATTCATGAGCTTCGAGATATTGATTATTATACAGCCAGATCAAATACATTCAAAGTAAAAACGCAAAAGTTTTTGCAATGTCATTTTTGTCCTTTTTTTAATCAATAATTAATGCTTTAAAATGCATTTGGAATATCTTGCTAGGTTCTCACAATCCATTATATTGGTTAGAAGCTCTATTTTAAGATATTAACTATATATATAATTTAAGATATTAAACTATGTCAGTGCCCCATCATTTATATGGCACCAAAAAAAAAAGTAAACAAGCTAAAACACTAGTGTTCCACAAATTGTTTGTAGGTAAGCAGTAATGACCTGACAAAATAGTCAATTTCCATGCACTTTTAAATAGAACTTCCACCAGCCCTCAACTCTCCCAAAAGTGCTTTCTCATCAAATGTTTTAATTTTTGAGTGTGGGTGAATTTTTTTTTACCCTAGGTACTTGAACTCACTAAGCTGTAGCTCTGATCTGGGCTGGTCCCTGCATGGTGTTGTATATGTTCAACAGGGATATATGTATGCACAGACACAGGGATCTGCATTTTGATACGAGGCTTTCATCCACGGTTGCCAGATTTAGCAAATATAATTACAAGTGCCCACTGAAATTTGAATCATAGATAAACCATGAATAATTGTTTAGTGTAAGTATGTCTCCTTTGTCTGAAATTCAAATTTAACTGGGCTCCTCCTCAAGAGGAGCAATTTCAAAAGCCTTATGAAACTTCGCATCACGATATCGTTAAGGACGTTGTTTATTGTACCACGTTTCTCCTTTCACAAAGAACCCAAGCATGTTTTTCTTTTTTCTGGTCTAATACCAGGAAGAGTTGGTTGTCTTCTGTGAAATTTATTTGTTTTTATCTTAGTGAAGGAGTTCTTGACCAGGCTACTCTGCAGTGTGGCTTTTAGTATATGTGGTCCTTGGGTGCGTAAGCGTGCACATAGGTACCATGGTTATGCATATTCTTAACCTCTTTACTGGCTCCATTTTAGGGCCCCATCTTTGGTTTCCTTCCTTCTACTTTATTATTGTTATCTTCTTGGGTTTTGTATCATTTTTAGCACTCTTCAAAAGTTTTGGGGACAGGGTGTGTAAAGAAAAATAAACAGACTAAACCTGGAGTCTTATAAAAATAGTTGGATAATTTGATATGGAACTCTTTGTTTTGAATTCCATCTAACATGGTCTGATGGCTAAAGGTTCATTTATTGCTATTTGGAGGCCTACAACACAGGCCCACTGTGAAAGTGGTCACAAGACCAAAGCCCCAAAGACGGCAATGAAGTGAGGATCCAGTGTGTTTTTATTCTTCATTCAGAGGAGATGATATTTTAATGATTTAACTGGCATGTTATATACTCTTTTCTTTCTTACTATCTCTAAAATCATCATTGTTTTCTTCAGGTAACATTTGTATCAATATGACATTTCTATTCAAATACATACCTCACCTCCTATTTTTTTTCTTTAAACTCTAAGTTATCAGTTGTATGCCAATAAGCAGTTTTATACCTTCTGATTAGATGGGGAAGTAGGTTCACAGTCCATATGGGATGTTGTATGTATAGTCCCATCTGAAGGTTGAGTTAATTAGGCAGAAAGTTAACTGATTCAGTCGGTGCAAAGGTTGAAACTGGAACACCCAGTTTAGTGCTAGATTCTCAAAGTTAACTCTTAGCTGGCTGGTCCACTATATTATCAGTGCTTATTATTTGGTAGAAATATTCCTGTTTTTACTTCTTTCATAGGATTCAGTATTCTTGCACTTAATTTCTTAAGTAGTTACCAAAGTCTGCCTCTTTCATTTTCTCTTCCCTCGAAATTTTACACCAAGTACTAGGAGTATGAGAGGAGAGAGGGAACTGGAGAGATGGGTACCAGCTCAAAGGCTCCATGTATCAGTATGCAAACAATAAGTATGAATAAAAATAAAAAGCAGGAACAGTTTTAAAAAACCTATCCTAAAGCACTATGATTTTTTCTTTTAAAATGGAGTGCAGTTTTTTAGATATCTTAATTAGAATACCTTGAGTAATTTATTTAAAAAAGTCAATTCACATTGGCCAGGTACAGTGGCTCACACCTCTAACTCCAGCACTTTGGGAGGCCCAGGCGGGAGGATTGCTTGAGACCAGGAATTGAAGACCAGCCTGAGCAACATGGCAAAACTCAGGCTGTATAAAAAATGAAAATCAATGCACAGTATGAAACATTTAAGTTTTTAATGATGACAAACTAGTAAAATTATTTAAAAGAGCAAATTGAAGCTTGGGCCCCTGGCATATGACCATGGAGAGAAAGAATCATACAAGCTGTCAAGAAAAGTGCTGAGCTGGCCTACTCGCTGGGACAGACCAATGGTGCTGTTGCTCTCTCCATATGCTGTGAACACACTCGTATTTCATACCATTTTCTCTTCAGTTCTGAGACTGGACACAGCTCATATTTCAACCTCAACTTGACTGTCATTGAAATAACTCCTTTCTTTCAGGAGTTTCTCTCTGCACTTCCTGGTTTCATCAACAGAGGTCACTGTGGCACTACTACTACTAACAGCCTATCCAGCTAGCAAAACAATAAAGAAAAATTCATTCATTCAGGCAATAACCATTTACTGAATGTTATCAGACACTACTGTCAGGCACTGGGGATAAGAAAGTGTATAAAGGAGGCGGTCTAGGCATCACTGAAAAGGAGTATAAAACGAGGGGAGAGTTAAACATACTAAAACAATAAATATGGATCAGATTGTTGGCAAAAAGTATCTAAATATCTATTTAGATTTGGCATGCTGATATGCACAAATAGAATTTAGCAGCATTTATGTAAAGTATCAAACATGAACTATTTTTCTCCCCTAAATCTGATTAACTTGCATCATTTGAATCTATTCTATATCTCTAGATATTTTGCAGGCATTTCTTCTAACAAACAAATATGCAAGAACATCCTCATGAATCTTTTCCATTGAGAAATAAACTAATATGTGTTATCATTCATCTTTCATCATTGGAACTACCTGCAGCAGGTAGTAGTCAAACCCTATACATTATCTTCCCCTAGAGCAGTGAGTGTTTCTCAACCTAGCTTAGGAGGTCTTTTAAAAATCCCCATGCCTAGGCTTTATCCCAGGCCGATTACATCAGAGCCCTGAAGGAAGTGGGGGTACAGGCAGCCATCACTATCTTCTAAAGCTCCCACAAGAGTCCAATATGCAGCTAAGATACAGAGCCATTGCTCTAGCATGTCTTCAGCTGTGGTCATCAACTTAGGCTCCAAAACTGATATTTTATGAATGATTGTTTTTAAGTCTACTTCATGGAAACTGCCTGACAAATAAAAGGTCATTTAGTTCTTTAAAAAAATTGCATGGACTGAAAGTGGGGCTGCTACTGCAGTTGGATTTGAGGAACTGGTGTGGTTGCAGGAGCTTGTACCCTTTTGAAGGCTGCCAACAATTATTTGTGGGTCATGTGAAATGAGTTTTATATCAACAGAGTTGAAGCTGTTTTCTCTGAGTGGTTAACTACTTTTGCCTGGTTAAATAAGCAAACAAAAGTGAAATAGGGAAAAGAGCAGAGTTTGATTAGCTTTGTGTTCACCTGAGATAAGTGGCCTCCCTTTCTCTTAGGTTTAGTCTAGAACAGAAACTACCTCTCCGGCCTCCCCAGCCCTGGATTGTAATTGATAGCAGGTGCTGATTGATACAGGGACATTAATATCCACCGTATTCATCGGTTCTCATCACAATGAGTATAGGTCCATGATTTGAGTTTTACAACTTCCTTCTTAAATGAAATGGCTACTCTTTTAATTGACATGAGCTTTAAGCTAGGTAAACACTAGCTGCATGATGAGAATTGGTATAATTAAAAATATTCTTATAAAAACTTAGTTTATTGAAATCTGGTGATTATTTTTAATGCCCCAAAATTGCTAAATTAGTTTACTACATTATGGACAAAGTATGTAAAAAAGATAATTTACCTAAAAGAAAATAAAAATGGATAAGCAAGATGAAAATTGTTCAATTTCATTTATAGTGAAAGGTTGCAAATGAAAGCAAAAATAAATGTTATTTCCTCTACTAAATTATTTTAAAAAGTATATTATGGTGTCTAATGTTGGGAAATATAAAAATGAAACTAGTAAATCTACCCATTGCTGAGAAGCACATAAACTGGCAGATAATGTTTGAAAAATAATTTGACAACAGTTATAAGAGCTTTAAAAAATTCAAACTCTAAGTAATAGCAACCTAGCGCTATTAATATAATACTCAGTGTTGGTAATATTAATATTGTGGGCTAAAAGAGGAAAATATATTTTAAAAAATTATAGGGCCATTTGTAAGTCAAGAAAAATTCCAGAGTGTAATATCCTTTTTAAAAATTAAAATCAGAAAATAGAACAAGGACATAGATTTATTTGAATATACATTATTTTCCAAATACTTTTGAATTCAATTATTCGGAATATAATTGAATCTAAATGTCTAACAATACATTATGCAATTATATCTACATATAAGGTACTATTCAGGTATGTTGAATATGCCAAAAATATTAGTTTAATAATTTAAAATTATCAGTGAAGCAACAGAGAAAAAGTTTACGCCATACATGTGATCAAGAATGAGTTCATTCGAAGCTCAGGAACACAACGATGAGTTCCTTAAGATCTCAGGAAAGATAAAAAAAGTCAAGCAACCTGCAATCTTTGCTATAATAGAGGTTTATCTAATTATTGTGTAACTTAAGGTGGAGAGACAATATTGGGTATTTAGTCAGCTTTTGAAGTGAAGGAAGAAGCACCTGAAACAAAATTTGGGAGGACAATATCAGCAGGCAGATATTTGTGTACAGTTGGTTAACCAGCTATAGAAAGCAGACTAATCAAAGAGAGAAATACGCACTTGCAGAAGGCATGCTGGGGAAGTGAAAATAAAATATTTTGTTGATAAAATCATACACTCTTATCCAGCAATTCATCCATTTATTCAATCTATCAGTCAGGATCTACTCAGCAGCTACTTTGATTACACACTTCTGGGTGTGCGATTTAGTGGTGAATAAGATCCTGTCTCTGTACTCAAGGGGCTCAAAATCCAAAGCATAAGACAGAAAAGGAGTTATGTGTTGAATTGACATAAGTGCTATGCAGAGAATTCATATGGGGTGGTGATGCTCCCAAACATTCATTATTGGATTTCATGAAAATAGTAACCTATGAAGTAGAAATTCTGTGTTGGGACCCTTTAAATTGGTTTGGTGAGGGAGTAACAATCATGACATCAACATCCAAACCAAAAATGCACTCCTGAAATAAATTTTCCAACAGAAGAATGAGGACTAGCAGGAGGAGGAAATCACAACTTTACCAAAGAAGCGGAAACCATAGTTTTTCACTCATCAGACTTTGTTCTCCTCCAATTTTTGTCCTTAAAGATTCTGCCTGGACTTTGAGATTTAGCATAAAATCCACCTTCCCTATTCAAGATAAGGCATTTCATTTAATGAAGAAATATGTGCTTGGTACCTACTACGTGTTAAGCACATTGTTAGGGCCTGGGGACACAGATGATTCTTGCTCTCTGTCCTCAAAGAGCATTGACTCTAGAGGAGGTGGCCAAAAACTATGTGATCAAAGCTGACAGTCTTGTACTTCTAAATCAAATTGGGCAATCAAGGTCAGCTTCCTGAGAGAGGTGTGATTTAAGTAAGGTTTTGAGGGGTGAATAAGAGTTCAAAAGTTAAAAGAAAGATGTGTGGAGAAGTAAAAAAAAAAAAATTCAAAAGGAAAAGCACAATGATAACAAAGATCTCATTATTTATTATGCTGTTATACTGGATGTCATGCATTTTACATACATTAATCAAATCTTAACATCAAATCTTAGCCTTATGAAGTAGGTGTGACTCCTGTCATCATCATCTCTATTTTATAGTGAACCGAGGCACAAAATGGTTCAAAATGTGGCTCTGGAGGCTAATTTTTATCACTGGAAACTAACAAGAATATTTGACCTCTCCTGGTGTTGGGCTCCCCTCTCAAACTACAGCTCATGCTATTGGCTGTGCTGTCTTGTGTTATTTTCTGTTCATGGATGTATTTTATCTCTCAAGTGTACTGGAAATTTCCAGAGCCCCACACTGTGCTTCTTCTACCATGCATGCTGCTTTACAGATGTGCTGAGGCTTTGTGTTACCAGCCACTTCAAGAGGAAAAGTCTGGTTTTAGCAAATCAGCAACTAAAAAAAAACAAAAACAAAAAACACAACCCTTGGCAAGACATAATCCTGGTCTCTTTCAAATGTTAGAGATGAGTCTGAATACACTTATTTTTTCTTAATTGTTTCTTCATGTGTGCAACATACATAAAAGTCTCAAGAATATTCTTAAAATCTTTTAGGTGATTTATTGCTAGTAGTAAGTTGCCTATATTTAATCCATAATTTGTTGGGCAATGTATTGCTTTTGTCTTCCCAAAACTATCTCTTCCAATCTGCGATAGGTCTTTTGAGTATTTTAAGAAGAGAAAGCCAGGCGGATTTTGCTCTTACCCACGAGTTTGCAATGTCTCTGGAGTGAGGTGCCAGCACTTCATGATCTCCATGGCACCACCTGGTTCTACCGGTCGGTCTCTGTGGTTTAACCTCTAGGGAATTTTCAACTTTCCAGATATACAGATTCTAACCTATTTATTCTACTTCCTATGAAACCTTCTATAACACTTTAATCATACCGTTGCTTTTTTAGATCTGCCTTTTTTTTGTGTGAAGTGTGATAATCAAATCCACATGACAGTTTCAGATGGATCATTTTCTTAAGGGTATAAAGCTTATTCTGGGAGCATTGAAGGCTCAGCAAATGAGAATCTGTTTCCCATGTGATTAGCACCTGCCCAAAGGACATAAATCATAACCAGGGATTAAATTAGACACCAAGGAAACAAGCACAACAGGGCTTAGCTCCTCGGGGAGGAAGCAGGGCAGGCAAGGAGAGAAAGAGAGGCTGTGTCAGGCAGCGCAGGTCCGGCCCAGAAAAAGAGCCTTTACACCAGAATTGGTTACAGAGTCCTGCAGTCTAAATGAAACACTCTGGTTTACCCATGATCAAACACTTGACGTAGTTCTCAAAAATGTGGATTCCTGGGCTCCAGCACAGATCAACTAGATCACTTGAAGGAGGAAGGCGGAAGGGTGTATAGACATCTGAGCTTTTAAACTCCCCAGGTGATCCTTTTTAATTTTTTTTTAATTTTTATTTGTTGTGGTTACATAGTGTATATATTTGTGGGTTACATGAGATATTTTGATACAGATATGCAATGTGTCATAATCATATCAAGGTTAATGGAGTAGCTATCACCTCCAGCACTTATCCTTTGTGTTACAAACAATCCAGTTATACTTACTTATTTATTTATTTATTTATTTATTTTGAAACAGAATCTCATTCTGTCACCCAGGTTGGAGTGCAGTGGCGTGATCTCGGCTCACTGCAGCCTCCACCTCCCAGGTTCAAGTCATACTCCTGCTTCAGCCTCCTGAATAGCTAGGATTACAGGCAGGTGCCACTACACCCAGCTAATTTTTGCATTTCTAGTAGAGATGGGATTTTGCCACATTGGCCAGGCTGGTCTCGAACTCCTGGACTCAAGTGATCTGCCTGCCTTGGCCTCCCAAAGTATTGGGATTACAGGCATGAGCCACTGCGCCCGGCCCTTTTAAGCTTTTTTAAATGTACAATTTAATTGTTATTGATTAAAGTCACCCTGTTGTGCTATCAAATACTCGATCTTACTCATTCTTTCTACTGTTTTTGTATCCATTAACCATCCCTACTTCCCCCTCTCCCTCACTATCCTTCCCAGACTCTGGTAACCATCATTCTACTCTCTCCCTAGGTGAGTGTGATTCTTCTACCCACAATGAAGTTTGAGAATCATTAAGATAAAATGTTAGTGTAACAAGTAAGTATTATTTTAAGTGTGATTACCCTTAATCCTGAGAAAATATTTCATATGTCCAAATGTCCAGAAAAAAACTTTTTAAATCTTTCTACTTGTCCAATTGCTTCAATTGAAAGCCTCGAAAAAAAAGCAATTTAAAATCATGTGGCAAATCTAAGATGGCGTAATCTCATATTTCTTTCAACTTTGGTTAAAGATACATTCTAGACTGTTGAGAGAATGCTTTCTAGTGTTTAGTTTGGACTTAAAGTAACCACTTTGAGTTAGTACAAGTTCAGCCAAAACACTAGTTTAGACCAATTTTTGTTTTAGTTTGAATTTGTACGCTAATCTGTGCAAACGCATTTCCTTTTAGGAAGGCTGTCCTTAGTATGAGAGGGGAGTCCCTCTTTCCCCAAAAAACCCTTTTAAGCCACTTTCCTGCCTGAAATTCACTTTTCTCAAACTTGGCTCAGATGCTGGTGTTCTGAGAAATCTAACATGCCAAAATGGAACGTGCTTG
The DNA here is from genome assembly GCF_006542625.1 of Nomascus leucogenys. Classification (NCBI taxonomy): domain Eukaryota; kingdom Metazoa; phylum Chordata; class Mammalia; order Primates; family Hylobatidae; genus Nomascus; species Nomascus leucogenys. The sequence goes on from NC_044394.1 coordinate 81,285,295, forward strand.
TTCTGAATTTTCCTAAGAACATATTTTGATAAGCGGAGGTTGGTGTTGAGGCCTGGAGGTGGGCAGGGGCAAGCAGAAGAACAACAGGCCAGATCCTTTCGATGACCTTGGCCACTTCATTATTTCCCCAGGACCAGCTCTATGTTTTACCACTGCATTTCCCCAAACGAAAGAGAATAGCCATTTGAAGATAATGGCTGGGCACTCCCAAAATCATAGCTGCTAGAGCTAAAGAAATCACTCACTCAAAACCTAGCTGTTTGTCTAAAAGGAACAGAGGCAAAGTTGTTGCAATGTACCCAGATAATAAATCAAACCAGGGAAAAATGATTAGTAGCTATAAAAGGCTTTTGGCCCTGACTGTATTTGCTATAGAGGAAAGAAAGGAGTTCTATTTCAGCTACCCTGTACCTCCTCCCTGAGCTAATTAAGGGTCACTCCGGGATCTTCAGAGTTTTCTTTGGTGGCTTCAGAGGAGAAAGATAGGAGGTGGCTTTGAACAAACAGGAACCTCACCCAGAAAGTCAATCTCATATTTCAACCTCAGTTCTTTTGCCAGCTAAAGCACCCGCATAGAGCTGGGAGTGGTCCATTGTGCCAGGGAATTCACCCTTAGGGAAAGACAAAACCTCAACAAGCAAAGACTAACAAAAGAATCTCAGAAACAAGGAGTCACACTGGCTTTCAGGGAGAAACACGCTCTGACTCCTCATTCCTTATCACTGAAGATAATAAGACCAAACATCAGGAGCTGGATCCAAAGGTGGACGGGTACAGTGTGTACTTAGGGATAAAACTTGGCCTTCCCCAGTTGTAGGCAGGGGTCATCTGTAGCCTCGAAAACTTCTGATGACTCCCAAAGCCTTCCCTGCCTCTCTCCTAGCTTCCCTGTCTCTTTCCAACCTCACAGTGCTCATCCATCTGGCAACTCTTTTCATGGTCTTTGGGTGTCACCTAGTGATTCTGTCCTGCCACCCCCAGGCCTGAAGGCATCTTCGAGGAGGTTTGAAGAAAAGCCAAATGGAAAGTCAAACAGGCAGAAAGCTTAGTAAAGAGATTAGTTCACATTAAATAATGTGTGTTTTGCAGGGCTGCCTTGTGCATGGAAAAGCATTGTGGAGGTTTACTTTGGTTTTTAAAAGTTAATAATAAACCGATTATTATTATTATTATTATCTAGCAAATTTTAACAATCACCTTTAAAAGGGCCTTTGGCTAATGTTCTGTCTACTTTACAAACAGGAAAACTTCTCTTAACACCGCAAACCGATATTTTAATATACATATGTTTAAGTTAAAACCTCCATAATTAAAAAAAAACTCTTAAAATTTTGATGAATCAAACTTATAATTATTCAGAAATTTGAATTATCTTAAGCTTTCCATTGATATTTTTAATTTTACTAAGATGTCTACTTAAAAATCATAAGTCTTTCAATTGCTTAAAAATATACTTCAAATTGGAATTATGAGGCCAATCTGTTGTTTCTATCAAGTTAAAATCTTGAGTGATACATATATATGTAAACTATCAATCATGCACAGATTTCTTATTTCAAGGATATTAATACCATACATTTGATTCTCTCAAATATTTTCTATATTTAGTTTTAAGTCTTTCTGCCATTGAAAGATATTTGCCCATTAAGTAAACAACTATTGCATTCTACACCACTTGATGATTATTGTCCTGTGCGGTTTGAGGGGACAGCTTCTCAACTTGGCAAGTGTCTCAATAACCAGAGATTTCAGGCAGGACACAACCGATGTTTGGTTTGAGTCAAATGGGCTATATTGCACCTGTTTGTACTGGCTAAGTCAATTACTCCAATACTTATAGGTCATCAGGTAGTCCAATCTCAGAATTAATTATACAATGACTAATTACATGGGAAAGACCTCCAGAAGTTATTCAATAACCCAGAGGGTTAATTAGATTTTGCATTTCTTTGGCTCTTGAGATACATTTTTTTTTTTCCGTTTAACTCTAAAGAACTGTGGATCTGATATAACCCTCTACTCTGTTTCAAATATGTCCTCTCTCTCACTGATATTAAATTATATCTGCTTAAAAGTTGACTCTCCTCTTATGGCTTTATCTGAGTACTGGATCGCAGTTTTCACAGTCCTTCTGCTAACATTAAGATTATATTGAGAATATGCTGCAAGGCCACCTAGACAGCTATCTGGGCCTGATTCATCCAAACATACGTAGGCAATAAGCTAGAGAAGTCCATTGCTATAAGCTGAGCAAGTTCTCCATGCTACTTTAACTGGTCATTTCAGCCCTCATTTTTCCCCTGATATCCTTGCCATTGTTATTTTCCACAAGTCTTGTTATTGCCAGAAATGAATGCAGGGGACCATGTTAATCCGAAGCTCAAGAAACAGAAGAGCCACTTGTGAGGCTTCCCAGGGAGGATTTGCCACATTCTGAAGGGCCTGGTATATAATGGCAAGTGTTCTTTGGGAACAAGAATTTGCTGCCTGTACAACTCTACAGAGAAGTAGAGTTTGGAAGATGCCCGACAATAAGGCAGAACTGGAAGGTAACATGAGTTCCAGGTACTGGAACTATAAAACGAAAGTGAACACTATCAATCAACCAATCAACAAAAATCCTAGCAAAAAATAAATAAAAATAAAACACTGGACATAATAGGAAGTGTCATATTATTTAAAAAAAAAAACAAAATTCAACTGTTATGTACAGGAGGAAGTGACCTATTTTGACTAGAAGAATTAGGGACCAGCTTCATGAAAGAGATAGAAAAGTTATAGTAAACTTTGAGGTATAGATTAAATTTAGGTTGCTATAGCTAAGGGAAAGGTCACAACTTGAGCTCTGTGATGACAAATATATCCCACTGTTATGCCTCCTTCTGTACAAAATGCATATATATATATATTTATATATATCATATATTTATATATATCATATATATTTATTTATATATATATATAAAAAATATATACAGCCCTTCAGTGATCTGTGGGGCAGTATCAGGCAGTTTAACATTTATGTGATTAAAGTCACAGAAGAACAAGAAGAGAAAAAAAAACGCAGAAGAATATTTGAAGGAACAGCTAAGATTTTCTTCAATTTGGGTAAAAACTTCAAGATACAAATCCAAGAATCTCAGTGAAACTCAAGCAGGATAAAACAACAAAGAGAAAGACACGTGAACACACCATAGTAAACTGCTGAAAATTAATGGTAAAGATAAATTCTTAACAGGAGGCAGAAAAAAAGACATTAAGTAGAGAGGAACAGCGTAAAATTATGGCTGAATTCTCATCGGAAACAATGGCAATCAGAAAACAGTTGAATTTTGTTTTCAAAGTGCTGAAAGAAAAGATGGCCAACCAAAAATTCTATGTCCAGTGAATGTATGAAATAATAGCACAAAAGATAGGAGAAGGGGTAAAATGAATTGTAGTGTTAAAACATACTGATGTGTGTGTGTGTGTGTATGTGTGTGTGTTTGTGTGTGTGTTTGTGTAATATTATATCAAGTCGAATTCCGAATTATGTTGGATTAACATTCAAGTAGAATTGAAGTTAATTCAAGAAGACTAAGATAAGGATACATACCATGATTCTCAGTGTAATCCCTTAAAAATAGGGACATCCAGTAGAGGAGATAACATGCAGAGCTCAAACGTGCTCAAATGTATGCAGCCCTAAAGAAGGCAAAAAGGGAAAAACCAAAAACAACATATCCATGAGACCAATAAAACATACACTTAAACTCATCCATAATTACATCAACAGTATATCAACTATACCCTTCCATTAAAAGCCAGAGATAATCACACAGGGCAAAAAGGAAAGAACCAACTATATGATATTCATGATTAATTTAAATATAAAGACACAGAAAGTTTAAAAGTACAAGGATAAGTAAAAAGATATATGATGCCATCAGTAAGCATAAGAAAGTTGCTTTAGCTATATTAATGTTAGAGAAAGTAGACTTCAAGACAAAGAATATTAAAAGAAATAACAATGGATATTTTATAATGATAAAAGGGTCAATTCTTCAAGAAAACATAGTAATCTGAAATGTGTATGTATTTCATAACAGACCTACAAAATAAATGAATAAAATTGACAGAAATAAATAAATAGAAAAATCTCTAATCATAATTTAAAATGTTAACATCCTTCAGTAATTGATAGAACAAGAAGACAAAAAAAGATACAAAAAATTTGAACAACAATATCCAAAATGGCCTAATTGATATTTATAGAAGGAAACACCCAATAAATGCAAAATATGCATTATTTTCAAGTGAACATGGACATTGCACCAAGATTGATCATCTGATAAACCATTAAAAGAGCCTCAATAAATTTTAAAATATTGAAATATTTAGAGTATGTTCTATGAAGTTAACAAAGTTAAATAGAAATTAATGACAAAATATCTAGAAAATCTCTAAATATTTCAAAATAAAGTAACACATTCCTTAAAAAGATATAGTTCAAAGGAAAAATAACAAAGAAAACAGACAACATTTTGAACTGCATGATACTGGAAAATTTGTAGGATGTGGGTAAAACAGTCCTTAGAGGGAAATTAAGTGCTTGTATTAGAAAAGAAGACTAAAAGATCTAAGCTTTCATCTTAAGTTCTCAAATAGAAGCACCACTTAACCTTAAATTAAGGAAGGAAATAGTGGGAATAAACGAAGAAATTAACTAAAAGAGAAAACATTCCAACAGTAGGCAAAGTCAACAAAGAAAAAATTGGTTTTTTGAAGAGATTAATACAATTGAGAAACCCTCAGCAAGATTAATCAAGAAAAGAAAATGAAAATGGAAGTGACATCATCAGTGTAGCAGAACGGGAAACTCCTAACTTTCCCTCCACCCACAGATGCACCAAATACAAATCTATTCATGAATCAGTTCCCTCCAAGAGAAAGTCAGAGACCAATTCAGAGACTCCTATCCACTAGGCAATTGAGAAAACATCCATATCAAATAGGTAGGAAAAGCCAAGGAAAACTTGGGTATGGACCCCACCCAGGCACTGCAGCATACAATTGGAAAAAGAATCCCGGTGGGGAAGAGGGTCTAGACCTCACGTGTGGGACCCTAACCCTATCCCATGGGTTGACTCTTAATTCACTAATTAAATTACTAGAGCATAGATTAGACAAAAGCGTTGTCTCTTTAAACCATAAGAAAAAAGTGGTGGTTTTATACAGATGTACAAACACTTCCAGTGAGTTTATCCCTCTGGGAGTATGCAGAGAAGGTACTTAAAGAAACACAGCTCTCTGTTTCTTTCTCCAAGGGGCTTAGAGAACACTCATCCAGTGTTTTTTGTTTGTTTGTTTTTGTTTTTTTTCTGGCATAACTCACTTTTTTTAAAAATTATACTTTAAGTTCTAGGGTACATGTGCACAATGTGTAGGTTTGTTACATATGTATATATGTGCCATGTTGGTGTGCTGCACCCATTAACTCATCATTTACATTAGGTCAGGACATAGGCATGGGCAAGGACTTCATGACTCAAACACTGAAAGCAATGGCAACAAAAGCCAAAATTGACAAATGGGATCTAATTAAACTCAAGAGCTTCTGCACAGCAAAAGAAACTACCATCAGAGTGAACAGGCAACCTACAGAATGGGAGAAAATTTTTGCAATCTACTCATCTGACAAAGGGCTAATATCCAGAATCTAAAAAGAACTTAAATTTACAAGAAAAAAAACAAACAACCCCATCAAAAAGTGGGCAAAGGATATGAACAGACACTTCTCAAAAGAAGACATTTATGCAGACAACAGACAAATGAAGAAATGCTCATCATCACTGGCCATCAGAGAAACGCAAATCAAAACCACAATGAGATACCACCTCACACCAGTTAGAATGGCGATCATTAAAAAGTCAGGAAACAACAGGTGCTGGAGAGGATGTGGAGAAATAGGAGCACTTTTACACTGTTGGTGGGAGTGTAAACTAGTTCAACCATTGTGAAAGACAGTGTGGTGATTCCTCAAGGATCTGGAACTGGAAATACCATTTGATCTAGCCATCCCATTACTGGGTATATACCCAAAGGATTATAAATCATGCTACTATAAAGACATATGAACACATATGTTTATTGCAGTGCTATTCACAATAGCAAAGACTTGGAACCAACCCAAATGTCCATCAATGATAGACTGGATTAAGGAAATGTGGCATATATACACCATGGAATACTATGCAGCCACAAAATGTATGAGTTCATGTCCTCTGTAGGGACATGGATGAAGCTGGAAACCATCATTCTGAGCAAACTATCGCAAGGACAGAAAACTAAACACCACATGTTCTCACTCATAGGTGGGAATTGAACAATGAGAACACTTGGACGCAGGGTGGGGAACATCACACACTGGGCCCTGTTGTGTGGTGGGGGGAGTGGGGAGGGATAGCATTAGGAGAAATGCCAGTGTTTTGAAACTAGGCTACTAACTTGCATTGGAGGGTTAAAGAGACAGTTAATTATTAACCCACCACCACTCTAGGAGGAGTTTGCACTCACACCATACATCCTAACTCTTACAATGCCTATCCAAAGGACTGAATCCTAAGTCTCCTAGCTCTAGGAGGAAAAGGGAGTGACATACACATGTCTCTGCACCTCCAAGGACTTCATCCCTCTGGAGCAGTGCAGAGAAAGGGCTTAAAAAAATGCAACTACCATTTTAACGCCAGAAGTTTAGGACACATATTAAGAGCCCCAGTATTTAAAGCTACCTGCCACCTCCCAAAGGACTCCATTTTTAATATGGTAGCTTTGGGAACAAAAGGGACTAGGCTTATGTGAGTCTCCCTTGATCACTGAGCGAAGAGGTTGCCTTAAACAGGTGTCCAAACACTTCCGGGAATTACATCCCCTTGGAAAGCTGCCAAAAAGGGATAAGAACATGCAGCTCTCACTTTCTCTCCAAAAGGGGCTTGAGACACACACACCCCCAGTGGCTATTTGATAGCCTGGTTTCTAATTAACTTGCATGAGGGAGCTAATGGGTCAAAAAACAATAGCCCTTCATTAGCCAGAGCCACAGCTTGGCACTTCATTAGACCTACCCAAGCTTGTCCCAGAGACAAATCCAGGACTATCCATTCTTTCTAGAAAGAACTGGGTCATGCACCAAGCACCGCAACTTTCATAACTACCACCTAAGGGACTCTCTTCTTAACCTAGCTCTGAAAGTCACAGGGCTTTTGCAATCCTGAGTGACCCGTGGCCATAGAAAACAATCAGGCAGACACGTAACAGGCCTGCAGCCAGCAGCTACTCCTCCAGAATCAGAAGGTGCAGCCTGAATATGAGTATAGGGATTTGCCAAGATCCTCTCTTCAGCTTAATGCAGAGAGAGTGGAAGACAACACCTGCATGTAGCACCACGATGAAGATAGCAAGAACTAGAACATACCTCAAACACCCCAAACTTTCTAGCTGCATCGAAGGAGCCAGGCTCCTATCACACTAATATTGGTGTACTGCCAAGACATGGCACATTCTAAGTTCCAGGGGCACCTGAAAATCCCTGGTAAGACAAATTGGTGAAAACCTTCTCCCACACAAGGCCAGTGTGGGAGAGCTATAGAGAAAGTCGTCTTACCTAATGTGCAGAAACCAGCGTAGAGGATAAAAGAAAATGAAGAAACAGGAAAATATATTCCAAATAAAGAACAAATACCCTGACTTGATCATTACACATTTTATACATGTAAAAATGTCACATGTACCCTCATAAATATGTAAAATATTATATGTCAATTTAAAGGAAAGAACAAAATAAATCTGCAGAAACCCAAATGACGTGAAGTTTTGTGATTTACCCACCAGTGAATTCAATATGATAGTCATCAACGTGCTCATAGAGGTCAAGACAGCAATACAAGAACCAGCTGAGAACTTCAACAAAGAGATGGAAAGTATTTTTAAAAATGCCAAATGTAAATCACAGATCTGAATAATGCTAGTACTGAATTGAAAAATCTGCTAGAGTAATTCAACCAGAGAATAGATGAGGCAGAGAAAAGGATCAGTGGACTTGAAAACAGATCACTAGAAAGCATTCAATCTGAGAAGCAAAAATAATTTTAAAAGTAAAGATAGCTTAAGAGACTTAAGGGACACTATCAGCAGAAAAACTTATGCATTATTGGTATGCTGAAGGAGGAAAAAATAAAGAAAGGAGCAGAAAACACATTAAAAAAATGGCAGAAAACTTTCTAAATTTGGGGAGGAAATTAGAAAGCCATATCCAGAAAGTACAGGAGATACCAAATAGAATAAATCCAAAGACACTTAGAACATGACGCATCATAGTCAAATTGTCAAAAGTTAGAGACAGAGTGTTGAAAGCAGCAAGACAAAAGTGATTCATCCCAAATACAGGAACCCCCGCATGACTATCAATGGACTTCTCAGCAGAAACCTTGCAAGTCAGAAGGGAGTAGAATGATATATTCAAAACCCTGAAAAAATTGCCAACCCAGAATATTAAACTCACCAATTCTCTCTTTCAAAAATGCAGGGGTAATAAAGGTTTCTCAGACAGAAAAAAGGTGAGAGAATTTATCACCACTATACCTGCATTACAAAAAATGCTAAAAGTTCTTTAAGCTGAAGGAAGAGGACACTGATTAGTATCATAAAAACATATGAAAGTATAAAACTCACTGGTAAAAGTAAGTACACTGTCGAATTCAAACAGTCTAATAGTGTAATGGCAGTGGATAAAACATATATATTTATAGTATAAAGGTCATAGGCAAAAGTATTAAAAACAATGAAAGCTACAATAATTTCCTAAGAGATCTTTATCATAAAAATATATAAAGTGTGACATCAAAAACAAAACATGGGAAGGGGAAGAGTAAAAGTGGAGAGTTTTTATATGTGATCAAAATTATGCTATTATCAGCTTAAATTTACCTGTTATAAATATAAGATTTTTTTAAGCCTAAGAGCAACCACAAAACAATAGCCTGTAACAGATACATGAAAGATGAAAAGAAAAAAATCATACCCTTATAGAAAGCCATAAAACCACAAGGAAGAAAGTAAGAGAAGAAAGGAACAAAGAATCTACAAAACAACCAGAAAACAATTAACAAAATGGCAGCAGCAAATTCTTACTTGTCAATAACCTTAATTCTAAATGAATTTAATTCTTCAATTAAATGATGTAGAGTGACTGAATAGATTTAAACAACAACAACACCCAACTATATTCTGCCTATCAGAGACTCATCTTACCTATAAGGACACACATAGACTGAAAATAAAGGGATGGAGAAAGAAATTCCATACAAATGGAAACCAAAAGAGAGGAAGAGTAACTATTTTCATATCAGATAAAATAGACTTTGAGTAAAAAAAGAAAAAACTTTGAAAAAAAAGAGGTAAAGGTCATTTTATAATGATGGAGTCAATTTAGCAGAGGGATAAACCAACTGTAAATACATATGCACTTAATATGAGGGCAACTAAAAAAACAAATATTAATAGATCTAAAGAGAGAGATAGATGACAATAATATAGTAGTAGAAGACTTCAACATCTTGTTTTCCTCAACCTAATGACTCCACTAAAAAAACTTAGAACTGATCAATGAATTCAGTAAAGACACAGGATATAAAATCAATATGCAAAACCAGTGGCACTTCTCTATGCCGATAGCTAACAATCTGAAAAAGAAATCCCATTTATGATAACTAAAAATTAATAAAATCCTGGAAATAAATTTTACCAAATAGGTTAAAGACCTCTGCAATGAATACTAAAAAACACTTATAAAAATTGTCAAAAAGAGCAAAAAATGCAAAGATATCCCATGTTCATGGATTGGAAGAATATTTTTATAATATCCATAGTGATCTACTGATTCAATGCAATTGTTATAAAAATACCAAAGACATTCTTCACAGAAACAGAGAAAAAAACCTTAAGATTTATATGGAACCACAAAAGACTCCAAATGACCAAAGCAATTTTGAGCAGAAAGAGCAAAGTGGGAAATATCACTCTACCTGACTTCAAAATATACTACGAAGCTATGGTAACAAAACAGCATAGTACTGGCATAAAAACATACGCAGAGACCAATGGAACAGAATAGATAACCCAGAAATAAATTTACATATTTATAGCCAACTGATTTCAACAAAGGCATCAGGAACAGTCTGATGCCTTTAATTGGGGAAAGGACAGTCTCTTCAATAAATGATGCTGGGAATAAATGGTGCTCTTCAATAAATGGTGCTGGGAAAACAGCACCTTTCCCCTTTAATTGGGGAAAGGACAGTCTCTTCAATAAATGGTGCTGGGAAAACCGGATATACACATAAAGAAGAATAAAACTAGATACAAATGTCCAGTATGTATATGAAAAAATAAAGAGCTTCACTAATCATCAGAGAAATGTGAATCAAAACCACAATGAGATATAAAAATAACAAATGCTGGCAATGATGTAGAGAAAAAGGAACTCATACACTATTGGTGGGAATGTAAATTAGTACTGCCATTATGAAAAGAAATGATAAATGTTTGAGATGATGGATTTGCTACTGAACCTGACCTGATCCCTTTACACCACACGTATCAAAACATCCCTATATATCCCATGAATATGTACAATTATTATTTGTCAGTTAAAAATAAAATTTAAAATACCTAAAAATAGAAATACCAGGTAATTTAGCAATCTGCTACTTGGAATATATCCAAAGGAAAGGAAATCATTATGTCAAAGCATTATCTCCATTCTCATGTTTATTGCAACACTATTCACCATAGTCAAGATACAGAATCAACTTAAGTGTTCATCAATGGATAAATAGATAAAGAAAATGTGGTATAGGTACATAATAGAATACTATTTAGCCATAAAAAAGAAATACTATTATTTCGGGCAACATAAATGAGCCTGGAAGACATTATGTTAAGTGAACATAGGCACAGAAAGACAAATACTACCTGTTTTCACTCATATGTGGGAGCTAAAAATGTAAATCACACACAAGTAGAGATAAAATAATGGTTACCAGTTACTGGGAAGTGTAGTGGGGAGGGGAAAATAAGGAGAGGTTACTTAATGGGTACAAGATTACAGTTAGATAGGAGAAACAAGCTCAGTTTTCTATAGCACAAGGTGACTGTAGTTAACCATAATTGTTGTATATTTCAAAATAGTGAAAAGAGGATTTTGAATGTTCTCAACACAAAGAAATGCTAAATGTTTGAGTTGACGGATATGCTAATTACCCTAATTTGATTATTACACATTGTATACAAATATCCATAAATATGTACAATTATTACATTTCAATTTTGAAATGAAAGAAGAAACACACAATTATTACATACTAGAGATTGTAAAGGACATAAAAGTACAGTAAGATGGTATTATGAACAGCCTCATGCCAATAAATTTGCCAACTTAGACAAAATAGAAAAAGGTATTGAAATACTCAAATCACTAAAAGTGATTTCAGAAGAAATAGTCAAACGGCTTAATATCTGTTAGAGAAACTGAGTTTATTGTTTAAAAACCTTACCACAAATAAACTGTAAGTTTAGATGGTTTTACACACAAGTCCTATCAAATATTTAATGAGGAGATAACACCAAACCTATATGAACTCTTTCAAAAGATACAGGAGAAAATACATCACATTTCATTTTATGAAGCCAGTATAAGCTTGATATAGAAACATGTTAAGGGCATTACCAAGCCGAGAAAATGATAGACCAATATTATTCATGAACAAAGATACATCAATCTTCAACAAAAATATTAGCAATAGGATCCATGAATATATTAAAAACTACTACATGATGATCAAGTTGGGTTTATCTCAGGAATGAAAGGGTAGTTGAACATTTTAAAATTAATAAAAAAGTTAATTTGTTTACTACATTAACAAAATAAAAAGAAAAATGATTTGATTACTTTATTAGATGCTGATAAAGCATTTGATCTAATATACAATCCATTAGTGTAAAAATTCTTAAATTAGAAATAGAAGAGAACTTACTCTGATAACAGGTGTCTATTAATCCCCCTCCACAGTTAATGCTTACTGGTTAATTAATGACGAGTTTTCCCCCTCTCTACATCTTTTCAACATTGTGTTAGAGATGCTAGTTAGTACAATAAAGCAGGAAAAAAGAATACAAACTACCAATATTGGAAAGATACAAAGTTATGTTTATTTGAAGATGATATGATTGTATACATAGAAAATATTGATAGATCCACATAAAAAATACTACATCTAATAAGTGAATTTAGCAAGGCCACAGGATACAAGGTTAATTTGAAATTTAATTGTATCTGCATATACCAGCAACAAATAATTGAAAAATGAAATCAAAATGTAGTAATTTAAAAGTACATAGCATAGCCTAAAAATATTAAAATGCTGAGTGATAAAGTTAGTGAAAGATGTATAAAAAAATCTACATTAAAGAATATAAGACATTAATTACTAAGTTAAATTAAATACCTCAATAATGTTCATTAATTGGAAGACTCATGGTTTATAAGATGCAATTTCTCCCCACCAAAATGGGATTTGCCACAGATTCACAACAGTACTAATCAAGACTCCAGTGGATATTTTTTATGGAAACTATATGCTTATTTTGAAATTCATATGGAAATGCAAAAGGCCAGAGACAGTCATAATCATCTTAAAAAAAAAACAAGTTGGCTGGGCGTGGTGGCTCACGCCTGTAATCCCAGCACTTTGGGAGGCAGAGGTGGGCGAATCATGGGGTCAGGAGATCGAGACCATCCTGGCTAACACGGTGAAACCCTGTCTCTACTAAAAAATACAAAAAATTAGCTGGGCGTGGTGGCGGCTGCCTGTAGTCCCAGCTACTGGGGAGGCTGAGGCAGGAGAATGGCGTGAACCCAGGAGGCGGAGCTTGCAGTGAGCCGAGATCGCGCCACTGCACCCCAGCCTGGGCGACAGAGCGAGACTCCATCTCAAAAAAAAACAAAAAAAAACAAGTTTGAAGACTTACATTTCTGGATTTAAAGATTTGCTATAAGGATACAGAAATCAAGACCATGATATTGACAGTAAGGATAGACAATAATTTAATGCAGCAGAAGAGAGGGTTTTGGTATAGACTCATACATATATAGTGGTTTTTGACATAGTCACCAAGAACTACCTATTCTGTGTTGACTAGGTCAGTGTGGAATCTGTAATGCTGGACTTAGAAATTCAAAGCTACCGAGCTGTGGCAGCCCCAGCCAAACTGAGGGTACTGGACAATTGGAGGTGTGAAAATATATCTTAGTGGCAAAGAATAATTCTTTACATGGTATGGATGGGGGGTAAGGAGCCAAGAAAACCCTGGGTTTTTAGAGTTGGTTGAACTTAAGGCTCCTACCCACCTCCGTGGACCACATCTTTCATGGGAAGTGGTTCTATAATTCCCCTGGACACAAGAAATTACTTCCATTCCACTTTAGATTGGAGAACACTTTTTAAAAAAATGACAGTGTACCAATGATCAGCATTATTAAAGGCTAAAGGGAGTTTGAAAAACGGTCATATTTTGTTTGGAAATAATTATAGCAAATAACATTTGTTGAGCAATTACTATAGACAAGCATGTCCTACATGCTTTTTAAGCACTGTAAATTCCCCAGCAATGATATGACCATCATTACCATTTTAGAGATGAGAAAATGAAGGTCATTTGCCCAATGTCATAAAACTGGTTAATGTAAGAACGATTGGATATAAAAACCCAGGTAGAGGCTGGGTGCAGTGGCTCACACCTGTAATCCCAGGACTTTGGGAGGCCGAGGCGGGCGGATCACCTGAGGTCGGGAGTTTGACACCAGACTGACCAACATGGAGCAACCCCTTCTCTACTAAAAATACAAAATTAGCCGGCGTGATGGCTAACGCCTGTTATCCCAGTTACTCAGGAGGCAGAGGCAGGAGAATCACTTGAACCCGGGAGGCGGAGGCTGCAGTGAGCAAAGATCACGCCATCGCACTCCAGCCTGGGCAACAAGAGTGAAACTCCGTCTCAAAAAAATAAAAATAAAAATAAAAAAAACCCAGGTAGTCAGACTTCATAGCCCACACTCTTAAAGACTAGTCTATATTTGCCTCTCCAAAAGCAAACACTTTCACACCTCCTCTTGGCATTTATTTCTCCATGTTTGATCTTTGTGATTCTAGTTACATTTCCTTAAGATAAGCTCATGCAGCCTTATGGTATACATGTACTTGAGGAAGCGCTCACAAAATTCTGTTCAAATCTGCTCTGTTAATTTATACTTTGCAGAGGGTGTATGTAATTGGATTATTTGCAATATAATGAGATACAATCTCTCTAAACATCACATTAATATCATTAATATTAAACACCATTCTCACTTTCTTTCTGTCCTCCTTTAACAAACACTTTCCCAGCTTGTACTCAACCTTCATGCTTTCTTTGTTCCCACAGTCTGTGCAGAGACGGATTGCTACATTTTCTGAGTGTAATTTCTGAGTCACATTTATCTTTATCATTTCTCAGTTTCTTTGTCCTCTTTTGTATGATATATTGAAGTTTCAGAGAAACTCTTGCTCATGTCCTTATCTTACACCAAACTAGGCACTCTCTCAGAAAACATAAAAAACTCTTATATTTAGCCAACATTGGTGGAGTGAGAACTTGAAATGTGTAACTCATTTAGCTAAGCATATTTAACGTAAAATTGAAAATTATTTTGCTACATACCACATAATGCTAGCATCTGCTAGCATCTGCTATGTGTTATGTATAATACTAGCCTTTAAAGGAGCAAAGATGAGTACGACTTGGTAATTACTCTCAAGCAGCTAATGATTTGATGGGAGACTTGCTAATGGACCCTTGTATGTTCCATGGATTTAGAGAAATGCTAGAGAAGGAAACTCAGCCAGAGGAAAAATGGCCCTAACTGAGGCCCTGGAAGTGCAGGAACCATGTCTCCATATATGATGGTTTAATGAATTGGCCATTTGTAAAAGCAATAAATAGCAGTGGAATGTCTACCATGTGGCAGACATTGTTTTAGGGTCTCTAAGTATAATTTTTAAAAATCAGGACAATTTATGAAGTGGATATAATTATTATTGTCCCCATTTTATAGATAAGGAGACTGAAGCACTGAGAAGCAGAGTAATTTGCTCAGCATCACCCAGCTGGTAAAAGGTGAAACCATGCTTCAGATACAAACATTACAACGGCAGAATATGCATTTTTAACACCAAAATCACATGTCTCCACTAACTGGGTAGTCTCAGGCAAGTTATCAAAAGTCATGCAACAGTACTTATTTTACTTCAAAATAATGGCTACTTTTGATTAAGTGCTACCATATTTCAAGCACTTTTTTAGACACTAGAGAAAACAATAGTAAACATTGCAATTGTTGGTGTGCAAAATGGTAAGCCACATATCAAGAAGCTAACTAGATGCTGCTTTTTAATTTTTAATCCATTCAATATATATCTGCTAAATATTTTTTATGGTTTAGGAAATGCTTAGGGTAGGGCAGGCAGAAATGGCTGTGAACATGATACTCATAGTTCTCCTGAAGCTTACTTATTAACAGAAAAATTAACAAATTATACCTAGATAAATAAATAGACTAAGGTTACCGATCACGGTCCATTCTGCTTTTTTACAACTATCATCATATTGTAATTTTTTTGATATTGCAAAGATGTTATAGATCCCTTTGATAGATAGATAGATAGAATCTTTTGAAAAACTTTTTGATATTGGAGCAAATTCCCATGTGATACGGTTTGACTGTGTCCCCACCCAACTCTCATCTTGAATTATAGTTCCTATAATCCCCATGTGTCCTGGGAGGGACCCAGTGGGAGGTAATTGAATCATGAGGTGGTTGCCTTCATGCTGTTCTCATGATAGTGAGTTCTTACAAGATCTGATGGTTTCATAAGGGGCTTTCCCTACCCTTTGCTTATACTTCTCCTTGCTGCCACCATATGAAGAAGGACACGCTTACTTCCCCTTCCACTATGAGTATAAGTTTCCTGAGGCTTCCCCAGTCCTGTGGAACTGTTAATCAAAAATTAAACCTCTTTTCTTTATAAATTACCCAGTCTCAGGTATGTCTTTATTAGCAGTGTGAGAACGGAGTAATACCCCATGCTGTTATGTATACCTTACTACATCATAGAGAGAGCTCAATCTGTACCTCTTTCAACAGTAATACAGGTGGACTTGGTCTCCCCCCATCAGCTACACTAGCATGGGATTTGAGTTCAGAGAGTGCAAGGGGAAGAAGTTGGTTCTGTAGAATTTCTATTTGCTGGTGAGAGTGGTGGTTAGGTGCCTGTCTTTTGGGGGTTGTAAAGTCAAGGCAGTGATATAAAAGTGGCATCAATGCTAAGGGTGGTGAGATTGCAGTAGAGTTCTTGACATCTAGGGCCTGCTGTCTGTGATGGCAGCAGAAAGAACAGCAGCAGTAGTTTCTTTAACAGGCCATCTCTGTGGCAGTTGCAGGCATTTTTTTCTGGACATTTAACCCCAAGCCCGCATTTCTGCTTCTTTCCCAATGATACTATGAGCTACTGGATATCGAATAATAACTTCCCTATAAACTAGATAGTGAATTCTGTTGTTAGCACCCGAGATCCTTATGTTACTCAGTGATTGTTACCAGGGGTGGGTGCAAGCAGCAGGTCCTCATTGAAATAAGAAGGTGATATTGCTTATCTGACCTGGTTGAAAACAGAAAAAAATAGGATTAGAAGAGAGGATTCTGGTAGCCAGTTCATGTAATGCTGAAATAATTTCTTAAGTTATCATCAGTGCTCACCATGAATTAAGTGTCATTAGAGATAAGGTTTTGAAGGAGATAGTGTATGCTGCCTTAAGACAGTGGGAAGGGCATGAGGAACACAGCACTATGGTGGCTGCTCCTAACTGTGCTGACAGTGTCAAGAAAGACAAGTCCCAATACTTCAAATTTTCCTCTGAATGCAATATAGCCACAGAATCAGAGAAGTTTCTATGATTCTCCTAAGAGAATGTTTGGGAACTACAGACCTATAGAACTAATGTGGCTGAAAATCATACTCCTTGATCATATGAGTTGCTTAATTAAAATATAGGTTGAATTCCCAGCTCACAAAATCTCTTGTGTGCGTCCATAGTCACTACCCAGGAAAGAATGAGATGCAGTGCATTTGAGTGGGTACATTAAGGAATATTTGAGTCACTCAAAATACCCCAAATTTTAAAACTCCCATGACCCTCCCAGACAGAAGAAGCGTTCCTTCCACCCTGCATGATGAATGCCTGCCTTATTGAAGACCTTAAAATGACCTCAGTAGGGAAGCTACTTTGCAATGTAAAGTCACCCCTCTCACTACAGGTCCTTATCACATCCCAGCATGCCAGGGGCCAATTCAGGAGGAAAAGATTTACTCTTTAAAATAACTGTAAGATATTCTCTAGTTTGTATTGATCAAGCAAGGGAAGTATTTGTGGCAATGAATTAACAGGGCTCCAGACCAGAGAGAGATAAATATAATTTTAGATCAAGATAACTTTGATACTTACCAGACATTCCAGATTTAATGTGCATTTTTGGGTGGTAGGAAACACTCTATTTGCTTATTTTGTTGGCTGAAACCTGAACTCAGTGGTAGTCTACACTAAATGAAGTACAGAGGCCAGAAACTCATTGGTAACATATAACAGGATTCCAAAGACATGAAAAATGGTGAATGTATCTGCATTATTTTTTTCTCCATCATAGCTCTGTCCCTCGAAGAAGACTCTGAAGTTCCTCTTTTCACCATGATAAGGGGAACACTGGCACCTGTGACAATACTGTAGTGGTTTTTCCCCATAGGCCATTGGGTGCATTTGGGAGATACCGCTTTTGAGATGGGCTCCCAAATTTCAGTGGAAGATAGACTCTTGATATGGCAGAGACCAACTAGCAGTACACAGTAACTGTAGACAAGGTAGTTGTTGCTACTGTGATCATCAAGTTGATTCGTGTGATTATGAGAATGGTCTCATCTTCAGGGATCTTCAGCAGGCATTGATTGATCACTAGGTTTCCAGAACTGAAATAGCTAGGAAACTTAATAATATCCTTCTCAATCCCCTGAAACTCTGGGACTGTAGCCAGAGGTCTGACTTAAACCACCACAGTAGATTCATGACCATTCACTATTTCTCAGATTTAAGTCAGTTCACAAATCCTGTGCCTCTTGAATAAAGGGGAGCCCAGGTCCTCTTGAGCATCTTATAATAACATTAAAATGACTTGCATTAAGCTTCCTACCCAATATTTCCCAGATTTACTTGCAGATATTTTACATATAATTGTGTCCAAGGAAAAGAAAAAAATCCAGGTGCTTGGGAAATATTAGACAGTGGTTGAAGGTAACTTCATTTCTACAAATCTAAGATTTCATTGTGGAGCGTGAGTCTAAATAGGGGCTTATAGATGAAGCAACACCGGGAATTTGTGCCTACCTTTAACTATTGATGACTCACTGGACCTATGAATCCATTTGTGGTTAATGTTTTAGATGTTGAATGTATAATCAAAACCTAGCAATTGGCTCCCTGACTCATCTAATGGGGACCATTATTTCATTAAGACCAAGTAGAAATCTCTGGAGCTTCTCTTACTAAACAAAATAGGAAGCCAAAGGTATTACCACATTCCTAGGGGAATCACACAAATCAGTGCTACTTTCAGAGATTTCAAAGATGCAAGAAGGGTGATTTCTACCACCTCCCCACTTGACTGTTTAGGCTGTGCAGAAGGCTTCTGGAGGTGGTGAGGGCTGCGGTCCCACAGTAATACCCCCTTAAGACTGAGACACAGCTATCAGGAATTCTGCCTGCTAAAGGTTTGAGGCCTATTCCCTCCTCAGAAATGCCCTTAGCTGAAGAGAGTGGCCTGGCCCAAAGTTAAGACCCTTCCCCAGGGCAGCCTACATCTAATGATGGGTCCTCCTTAGAGTTAAAGGCTTGACTTCTTTGCCTGAGTTCAGATCATCTCTGAAGGGTCCCCCCACCATCAGAGCTCCCTGGGGGTTTGGCAACGACCTTTGTTGCCATTCTATCACAGTTAACTCTCTCCCTCTGCCCAATCCCCATCACACACAGGTGTTCCTGGGCATACTCCCTGTAAAAATCCCTGCATGCTGCTCAGAGTCAATTTCCCAAGGAACCAGACCCAAGTCAGTTGGTGCCCAAATTGGCCATAGGAATCAAATTCAAAATGAGATTTTGCAGCTAGGTCACCTACAAATTGGCCATGAGGACCCCATATCTGATGGTAGGTAGAATATATAGCCTCTGGTATGCCGTTATTGTGTAGTTATTAAATTTTCACTGGTCATATACTGGGATTGAATGCCAGCAGGAGGAGATACACAGGCAGGTGAAATAACTAAGGTGTTTGAGAGGCTTGGGGAAGTACAAATTATATGGAAAATGGAATTGGATGGCTGCTGCTGAATACCATGAATGCACTAGGAAGAGGTGGTGAAATGCTGATGGTGATTAATTACCAGTTTAATCCTAGATATGAAGCCAGAGGCCTCCTTGAAAGCAGATAAAGAGACTATTTCAAGATATTTCTAGTAGGAAAAGAAACTATATGGAGTTTATGGCAAGCTTGTGTAGAAGACTCACAAAATCAACATCTAAAATTCTGGAGTAAGGCCATGCCAAAAAGAGTAAAATGTTTTAAAAACAGCTGTTGGCATGCTACTGGGATTCTATAGCATCTGACATGGGACATCAAGTGATCGTGCTTCCAAATTGCCTCTCATAGTCTGAGTCTGTTAGACACCCCCGTCACTGAGCCGTAAGTTTAGTCAGGCCAACCAACAAACAATAATATCAAATTGGCATTTCTGGGATCAGGCATGAGCAGGGCCAAAGAGCACAAGTGAACTGCACAACCAGGTGGCCTGGACCCTGTTCCACTAGGTCCCTGCTCTACAGTCTAGGGGTGGAAAAGACTTCCCATCTTTGCTAGCCCAAGGGTATTTTGTTATTCCTTGTTGACATTCCTAACTTTGTCTTCATCTTTCTGAATAGATTCTTCACTAAATAATTATTAATTATCAATACATAGGGTTGCATGGTTTTATGATAGAACTCTGAAACTATGGGAAAGAATAAATTGCTTTAGATTTGTGACCTACAGAAACCTAACTGGCTAGGACAATCCTTATATTTTCATTGAATGGATCACACTTTCTCTAACACATGTGTGTATTACTAAGGCATCAATATTTCTTGCTGTTCCCTTGTAACCTAGGCCTGTCAGCAAGTCATGGAATAGTGTGTCCTATGGGATGATAAAATAAAGCCCTTGTAGTCTAATTTACAGAACAGAACTTAAGAGGATACATCCTAAAACAAAATGGTGAAAGTGCAGTTGAGCCTTGAACAACATAGGTTTGAACTGTAGGTATGTGGTAAATTCATTAAATATAGATACTAGTCTATTTCATCATTTTCTACCATAAAATATACATGAATCTATTGTAAAAAGTTAAAGTGTATCAAAACTTATGCATACAAACACAAACTATACATGGTGCCATTTGCAGTTGAGAGAAACACAAACAAACGTAAAGATGCAGTATGAAATCATAACTGCATAAAATCAACTGTAGTACAAAATGCACTATTATTATAATTTCATAGTCACCTCCTGTTGCTATTGCAGTGAGCTCAAATATTGTGAATATCTGCTTAAAATGCAATGTGATGCTGATCATGTCCATGTGAGCAGTTCATTTCTCCAGTAAATTGTGTATCAGGTTCTCTCGTGCTTCTCTTGTATTTTTCATTGTGTTTAGTGCGATATTGTAAACCTTTAATAACACCATGGGACCCATATGAAGTGCCACTAGTGATGCTGGAAGTCCTCCCAAGAAGCAGAGAAAAGTCATGACATTACAAGAAAAAACTGAATTGCTTGATACTTAGCATGAATGAAGGTCTGCATCTGTGGTTGACCGTCATTTCAGGCAGATGGTTCATCTTGCAGACAAACGATGAGATCAATAAACATAGTATAGAACTATAAATGTGCTTTATTTTCCTTATGATCTTTAAACATTTTCTTTAACTTCCTTTATTGTAAGAATATATTATGTAATACATATAACATGCAAAATGTATGTTAACTGACTGTTAATGTTATAGGTAAGGCTTCCGATCAACAGTAGGCCATTAGTGAAGATTTTGGAAGTCAAAAGTTATACACAGATTTTTTTACTCCACAGGGGTTTGGAGGATTCAGTGCCCCTGACCCCCACGTTGTTCAAGAATTAATGGAATTAGTAATACCTCTTCTAAATTAAAGAAAACTACTGTTGGTGTTCCCTGCTTATTGAAATAGAGGGGGAAACACATTTTCTAGTTCAATAGCTGCCTACTAAGTGCCAGGAATTATATTAATTTATTCTAGTAAATTTACCAAATCTGGAAAAATCTGGTCAGATTCTCCATTGAAAAAAAAATCTTTAATGCAGAAATTTGTGTGCGGAAAGTTTATTTGAGAATGATATTAGCAACACTTATGAAGCTCTAAGGGAAGGGATTTGGAGCAAAGGAAGACGTTATGCTGTAATGTACTGCAACATAGACTCAACTCATTTCACAGAATATTCTAAATCAGAACCATTCAGAAATGTCCTGAAGTGAGGCAGGAAGAATGGCCCTTTTTGTCTTCATATGGATAAGTTACTGGATCTAGTCTGCTCCCATGAAGGAGGAGAAAACTTCACAATGCAATTCTCTGCACCTGAGGGCAATCTCTGGGGAAGACTTAGCTGTTGACAGGCAATGCTTTTGGAAGCTGGGAGAGTGGATATCAAAATCCAGAAAGAGAACCTAGGTGGTTCACTACAGGGTCCAGTATAGTCCAGCCTTTACACCACGTGACTCCACTTGTTTTGTAAAAGTTGACACTATCTGGGAACACCTCTGAAGGAAACTTACAAGAGGAAGAATAATGGGACAAACTGTGGTCCTCACATCTGCAGCTGGTCTTGGGGATGCAATGAACCATGCTCATTTCCCTACTGTATTAAGCCTTCTAGATTCCTCTCATCATCATCCATCGCTTCTGGTTATCTAGGTGGTTTTTCTGGTGGGGTAGTTTAGACCCATATCCCTGAGGGCTTTCAGTCACTGCTCACTTTGCCCTTCGAAGGCTGTGGCTGCTGCATGTGATCATTTACCACAACATTGGCCGAGAAATTGTCCTTTTATTTCAGCCTGAGAGACTCCCATTAACATTTCTTGTATGGCACGTTTACTAATGATGAATTTTTCCAGTTTCGTTTTACTGAGAATGTCTTATTTTCTCCTTCATTTCTCAAGGATAATTTTGATGGCTATAGAATTCTTGCTTGATAGTCTTTCTTTTGGCATTTTCTTTTTTTAGACAGAGTTTTGCTCTTGTTGCCCAGGCTGGAGTGCAATGGCACAATCTCAGGTCACTGCAAACTCCCGGGTTCAAGTGATTCTCCTGCCTCAGCCTCCTGAGTAGCTGGAATTACAGGCATGTGCCACCACGCCAAGCTAATTTTGTATTTTTAGTAGAGATGGGGTTTCTCCATGTTGGTCAGGCCGGTCTCAAACTCCTGACCTCAGGTGATCCACCTGCCTCGGCCTCCCAAAGTGCTGGGATTACAGGCATGAGCCACCATGGCCAGCCTCTTTTGACACTTTTAATATGTCATGTTACTGCCTTCTGGAGTCTGGTTTCTGATGGGAAATCATCTGTTAATCTTACCAAGGCTCCCATGTCTACAATGGGTCATTTTTTCCCTGCTGTTTCTAAGATTCTCTGTCTTTGTGTTTCAACAGTTTGAGTATGATGTGCCTGGGTGTGGATCTTTTCTAATTTGTCCAACTTTGAGATATTTGAGCTTATTTAAAATGTAGATTAATGTTTTCACCAGGATTTGGAAGTTCTCAGCCATTATTTATTCAAATTATTTTTCTCTCTCCTTTCCTTGGTTTCCCATTACGTGTATATTGGTATGTGTCCCACAGGTGTCTGAGGGTTTGTTCATTTTTCTTCATTTTTTCTTACTGTTAATGAGACTGGGCAATCTCTGGTGACTTATCTGCATGTTTGTTGTTTCTTCTGAAAGCTCAAATCTGCTACTCGCCCTCTCTAGTGCATTTTTCATTTCATTTATTATACCTTTTAGCTTCAGAATTTCTATTTCGTTCTTATTTTAAAATAACCTCTGTTGCTTTATTGACATTTTGTATTCAATGGAATAACATTACCTTACTTTATTTAATTCTTTAGGCTTGGTTTTCTTTACTTTTTGAGCATATTTCTAACAGCTGATTTAAAGTCTTTGCCTAACAAGACTTTAGACGAAGTCTTAGTAAGCGTTGCTGCTGACATGCTGCTGACAAAGCATTGCTGCCGACAAGAAAACCTACTTTATAGCAAAAGAAGTAATGCAATACACTGAAACTGATAGAATTCACTGATTTTACCATATACCCCACTACTCAGAAGTAAATAGTGTAATAGTCAACTGAAGGCTCAGTTATGAATGAAGCCAGCTGGGAGGAACTGCCTTGTGAATTTGGATTACAATCCTAACAGGATGTGATGTGTAGGCTGAACTAATCACTAATATGTGATTCCATGTTTATTGTAACCCAAATACATGGGTCCAGGAATCAAGGATAGAAGTGAGATTGGCTCTTGTCACTATTACACCCAATGAAAATATTTTGCATATACTATTAGTATACTTGAAAATATTTTTTTCTTTCTGATCTCATGACTCTGGCTATTTTTGACTTGTTAATATTTGTTCAAGTTAAGGATGAAACTGGGTCACATAAGAACCAGTGACATTGATAGGAATGATTAGTTGTGGCTCTTTTGTGTTGTGGAAGGATTATACAGTGTTGATGTTGAGTAGTTGGGAGAGGGAGGGTTGGCACCATTTTTCATTTTTATGGCAGCTCACTATCCTTTGAATATTTCCGTATTTGGGATATATGGTGATTATGGAGGTGCTGTGCTCAGATACCATTTTAAGAAAACTTGCTATGGGGAACATGGATCATTGACTGCCTCCAGCTGCTATACCTTGGGATCTAGCTTGGTGTTCACACCAGGTCGTACTTTCTCTGAACTGCTCTCAGCCAATGAGTGAGCACAGGAAGGCTATTTTAAACAGCCACTCCTGTTCAATGGTGAATTTCTTTTAGGGGCATCTTAGGCTCAGGAATTTCCCCCAACACACACACACACATACACACACACGCACACACACACACCAGCTTGGTTTGAACTTTCTCAGAACTGTGCTGCTATCTGAGTTTATCCCGGCCCAAACCTTTCTTTCCTCTCTCCCTTCATAGGTGTGAATCCTGCATTGTCGTCTGGATTTTCTCCCTGTCTACACTCATTACCCATTTATCCCTCAGAATGTTTCTCCCAATAAATCTCATGCATGCCTAACTTCATCTGGGAATCTTCTCTTGGAGACCCTAGACTAGAATATGAAAATTCCAGGAGAGATGTTTTCCCAATAAAATAGTCAAAACACAATTTTGACTACTAGACTGTGGGCATATGACCTAAGTTCCAACAAGCAGGCATAGCTGACTAAGACTGTTTCAGATGGGAGCAGTTTGAGCAAGAGACTCATCAAGGTGATAATAGTAGCAGACTGTCTGGCTTTTTGAGTTTGCAAAATCAACTGTCTGAGTCAGAAGTGGCATGGTAAGTGGAATGGCAAGGAAGAGTAGTAATTGCAGTAAGGTCAGTTTTCTTCCATTTAATGCTTGGTGACATCAGTAGTGGTAGCAGCAACAGCAATTTCTTCATCAAGTGTTAGTACATTGCCTGGTTTTATACATTTTTCCTGAAAACTTAATTTCCAGTATAATTTGACAGTTCTCTCAAAAGCCTCCATAAGTTCTTCAACATCTATTAGTAAATTCCTTTTTCTGACTAAACTGAAAAATTGTATTTGTATTTGCAATTAAGAGCCTTGGCTACTAAGACAGTCTTCGTAATTTTGTCAACGAATGAGTTTAATGGTAAGAAGTTCCTTTCCTGGTGGTAATTTTTACTAACATACTTTTCCATTCCAATAGGGATTGCAAGTCAACAATTTTTGACATACACCCTTGCTTCAAGGATGGATCTTCAACTGTTTGACTACTGGTTATGATTCCTATTACATATTAAAATATTATACTGTTGAAAATATTTTTACTTGATAACCTTGATGAGTTTACCATGAACTAATGTCAGTTTGTAGCCATGTAGCCTCAGAAACCAGAGTTAGCATATCGAGAATGAACCAATATCTTAGAAGCAGATGACACATGAATTGATGGTTTAAAACATAAGGTGTTTGTTTAAAATGAGGACTGTCATGGGCATCCAAATATGCAACATCTCCATGACAGTGGCTCATCTCCCTGTGATAAGGTCCAATATGGTGGGCTATTGGTCAGTCCATTTCCTTTTTTATTCATCCTTATACTAAGGGTAATTTGTGGAGTCCCAGTTTTATGGGGGAAAAGATCTGTTAACTCATGATGAATTCAGAGTATAGGGCCATTAAAAATAAGTTAGATTCACCTGATTTATCAAATATCTTTCAG
Organism: Nomascus leucogenys; assembly: GCF_006542625.1. Lineage (NCBI taxonomy): Eukaryota > Metazoa > Chordata > Mammalia > Primates > Hylobatidae > Nomascus > Nomascus leucogenys. The sequence goes on from NC_044394.1 coordinate 81,311,023, forward strand.
ATGACAGCTGCTTTCATTGCTCTTCTTACATCTCTGGATGCACCCTTTTTTTTTTTTTTTGAGACAGAGTCTCGCTCTGTCACCCAGGCTGGAGTGCAGTGGCGCCATCTCGGCTCACTGCAAGCTCTGCCTCCCAGGTTCACGCCATTCTCCTGCCTCAGCCTCCCGAGTAGATGGGACTACAGGAGCCCACCACCATGCCCGGCTAATTTTTTAGATTTTTAATAGAGACGGGGTTTCACCATGTTAGCCAGGGCGGTCTCGATCTCCTGACCTCGTGATCCGCCCACCTCAGCCTCCCAAAGTGCTGGAATTACAGACGTGAGCCACCGCGCCCGGCCTGGATGCACACTTTTATTTAGGTTGTGGCCCAAGTATTTTGCATTTTTTTAAATCAACAATGCTTTTTAGAAGCTTACAAAATGTGTAATTTCATAGTTTAAATAATTTTCAATGGGAAAGTACCTCAAATACCATATTTTCATAGTTAAGTATTATAAATGCACCATGAATTGATTTTTATGTATAATGAAAGGTGGCAATCCAATTTTTTTCCCAATGGATAGCCAATTGTCTCATCATTTCTTGATTAATCCCCAGAGATGTGCAGTCTATTCAATTACAGAACAGTATGTTTCCATATATGTGTGAGTCTATTTATGGAGTCTTTTCTCTATGGTCTTTGTAGCTATCCTTTCCCAATACTATGCTGTCTTAATTACTGTAGACTTATAAAAAGACTTGAGATCTTATTTAATTAGTCTCCCAAATCTTCTTCTGAAGTGCCTTGTCTATTTTTGAGATTTTTACATAAATTTAAAATTTTATGTAATTTAAAAAGTTAAATTAAAATTTTAAGATTTTAAATTTTACATAAATTTAAAACTTATCTTCACAAGTATCATATTAAACCTGTGGATATTTCTATTGAAATTTCATTAAATATGTAATCCCACTTAGGGAAACTAATATGTTATTTATACTAATTAGATATATTAATTAATTCTTTATTATATTGAGTCTTCTTATCCATCTTCTGTCTTGAATTGGGTCTTCATTAATATCTTCCAAAAAAGTTGTATAATTTTCTCTAAAATGACTGGTGTACCATTTCTTAGTGGAAAAAAGTTCAATAATACCAAGAAATGGTACAAATGTAAAGGAAGGACACTAATACCCTTTTTCTTTGTTACTTGGCATTATCTTCTGAATTTTACCATTCGGATACTCTATGATTCAGCAATTGTATTTTTAGGAACTTTTCTTAGAGAACATTGGATTTTAAAAATATAGAATAGACAAATTCTAGTATATTCTCACAATGAAATTTTATGCAACAGTAAAATATGAAGGAACTCTATAGCTAACTGCAACAATAGAGATGAATCTTAGAAACAATATATACTGAAGAATGTCAGTTTCAAAGTATTACACGTGGCTTAATGTCATTTTTCTAAAGTCTGAAAATGAACAAAATGGAACAATATGTCCTATAGGAAGGAACACATCTATATAAAACCATAAACATAGAATAATAAATGTGAGATTTAGAATATTGGTGATGCATGAATATGTGATAGTTGAGGTATTTTCCCACTGAAAATTACTTAAACTATGAAATTACACATTTGTTAGCTTCTAAAAGAAAGAAAAATGAGATAGAGAAAGAACATGTTCATTGACATAGGAATTGTTCTAGTCCTTCGACTAGGTTGTAGGCTCATGTGTGTTTATTTTAGTGTCTTGATCAGTAATATACACATGGTTCCATATATTATTCTTATGTATCAAATGTTATATACTACAAAAAGAGCAATTCTTTTATTACTTCAGTCTTCGAAATTTTGTTAATTCTCTGGTCAATCTTAGTTAATCTTTATGAAATGTGCTAACAGATTTTTGTTTTAACTTGATCTTCAAAATATTATTATTATTTTTAGTGACAAATATTGAAATATTTACATATAAATTTATGTATTGTCTGAAAATTCACATCAAAATAATTTGGTGAATGTGGTAGCAAGTATGGGTATAGCTGAAATTAAGATTGGCCATGAGTTAACATTTATTGAAGCTAGGGATGGATATAGAAGTACTCATTATCATCATCTTGTTACTTTTGTATATGTCAAAATTTCCCATATTAGAAAGTGTTTCTTTAATCCCAACAACCACAAAAGAAATAATAACCATAGAAAAAACATAGATCAATTCAAGCTAAGTAATGCAGATGGGAGCTTTTGTGACCATGAGAGGACAACTATACACAGGCAGGCAGATCACCAGCTCCATGTACATTGACAGATCACCAGCCCCACATGCTCTTAGGTCACCAACTCTGTGTATACTCATGCAGATAGCTGGATCCATGAGTACTCAGATAGGTCACCAGCCTGCGTGCTTTTGTTGAAACTTATAGGAAATACCACCACCCCAGAAAATTCTACTTCTTCTGGCAAAGGGGATAAGCTTCATCCAGACTATTGCCTACTGTTGAATTTTGCATCTCATTCAAATGTTTTCTCCTGTGCATTCAGGCAGCACACCAAGCCAGTGGCATTGATTCCATTTAAGTGTCCATTATCGGTTGCCTTATACCAAAGAGCTTAATTATGTTATTTGTGTTTTGTCTTGAAAGATATAAAAGACAATCAGGACAACATTGATTCAGTTTTGTCAATGCTGTCAATAATAGCTCTCTCTCACTAGGAACTGTGGGGGAAATTGTCCATGCCTATCTTCCTTTCCTGTTCCATACCTAATCCCAACAGGGCCATGAGGTACACACAGAACTCTCCTTCAAGGAAGATCTCAGAGTTCTGTGAACAAGTTACACAAAGAAAATATTGTTAGTGCCTTCATTTCTCCCTCCCTCTGCCTCTCTCTCTTTCTCTTTCTCTCTTATACACACACACACACACAGTCACACACACACAGACATCCTAGAGACACAGAGGGAAGGGTGGCAATTTTTAAAAAATTAGTGTTCAATAGATTCCTTGCTTGGGGTTTTACATAAATTTTATTTTTTAACATCAGAGGTAACATTATCGTCACCATTTTATAAATCAATAAAATAAATAAGGGTTCAAAGAGCTATGGTAACTTGTCTAAGGTCCCATAGTCTAATGAGTTCTATTACCAATACATCAAAACAAACAATCTGAACAACAAAAAGGAAAAACTTTTCAGTTGACTTCAGACAGTTTTGCAAAAGTCGGGCATATCTTAGAAGCAAACATAAATACATAATACAATTCATGGAGTAAAAATGGTATTTAAATAGACAACTTAAACTGAATCCCACGGTATTTGTTGATACAGTTAGTATTAACTAAATGAAGGCCACTGATGATCTTATTCTTAAGAAATGGTTGGATCAGTATATTAAGTGGATTATTTAAGGGTCGAATGTATTGAAAGCACAAAGGAGTCAAATTTGAATGAGATGCAAAATTGAGCACTAGGCAATAATCCAGATGAGGCTCACCCCTTTACCAGAGGAACTGGCCCTTTCTGGGTGGTAGCATTTCCCATCAGTTTTTATAAAAGTAAAATTTAAGTTCACAACATTAAGGTATCAAAAGATTTCACTTTCTCTGATTTCTAGATTAACTTTAATCTGCTCCAAACACTGTCATTTTAGTCTTTCATTTTCTATGAATTATTTTGTTGTCTTTCAGCCAATTATAACTCTGAAAATTATAGAAAACTTTTGGCATTGGAAGTAATTCTCATTCATAGACATGAAAATGGTTCTATCAGGTGGAGAGACAATTTTTGATTTCCCCTCCCATTGTGCAAAAAGCTTGTTTTGCATCTATTTGTAAGTTAATTTTAGCATTCCTGATTGTCTATAAATGGTATTTTGAATTTGCCTTCAAACTGCTTGAAACATCATATTGGTTTTCTCAATTAATGAGTGGAATATAATCTTTGACAAGTCTTCATCTTCTATTTGAGAGTCATGATTTTATCTTTTTTAAAAAATATATTTTCACAGGATCTAGACAGTCTGACTCCATAGCCCACACCTGTCAACGATTATTTGCTTGACCAAACATTAGGCAGAGGCTGAACCTTCTCCTAGGCCTGTTTGTGTACTTCCTTATAAAATCTGTTTTAGAAAAGAACCCTGCTAAGTCAGTTTAGCGAGAAACACCACCCCAACCCCCACCATGTCTGATTACCCTCAATATCTCACTGGGGTCTTTTCCTTCACCATCCCCCAGGTGATGACTGATTACCCTGGCCTGTCTTCAGCAAGAGTACTATTAGGTTGGTTTGGCCAGAATCCCCCTTACCCTTGATGTTTCCTCTTAGTAATTTCCCATTCAATTACTCCCACTCTGCCAGTGCTATAATCAGAGTGGACCCAATCTCTGTTTCTCACAGCAAAATCTCATTACAGTGGTCTCTATATCTATCTTGATGCTCCCAAATGAAGTCTTCCTTACTGTGCCTTAACAAGTGTAATTGAATAATTTTTTCTTTAACACACCTTTAACTACAAAACTATCTAAAACCATCAATATGGTAATAGCTAACATGTACTGTGCACTAAACTCTATGTCAAACACTCCGCTAATGCTTGGAAGGATTAAGCAAATTGTCTAAGTAAGGTTTTACAAAACCGCAAAAAAGCATTCAAATTCAGGTCTGTTTTACTCTTGTACTCCAGCTCTTAATCACTTGTACTTCCTCTTTAAGTTCTTTCATAGGCACAAAAATGTTTCTGATTGCTCAAAACAGAAAGAGGGCTCCATACTTCAGAGTTTACTAAACTCATGACCTCATCCAAGTCTCACAACCACTTCATGAGTTAGATGGAGTAGATGTCGTTATCCCCAGTTCAGTGACATGGAACCGACTTCTTTGGTCAATATCACACAACTGCTAAGTAATAGAGCTAATACTCCATCCCGCACCTGCTGATTCAGAAATATTGCCTTGTTGAAGGAAGAGGCTACAGGGTTGTCCCCAGACAGGTGAGGCTAATGCCTATTGGAAAGACATCTACTGCAAGGTAAATAACATTTACTGTAATCCTGGAGATAGTTCAGAAGGCTGGAAGAACTGATCTTGTAGTGCTAAACCAAGGTTTAACCATTGCTCTAAGATATTTAGATCTTAGGACTTAACAGGACACATTAATGAAGCAACATTTTCCCAGAGCTTTCTTTATGTCTGACATCCAAAGCATTTATAGTCTTATAGAGAACACTGGACAGGACTCTAAGCCTTGCAAATAATTTATCAAATGTAAAATTATCTTCCTATGTGTGGAAGTTTCCTGAGCCTCCCTTAAATATCAAAAAAAGCTTAGTGTTGTGATTTAATCACGATAGTACCTTTTCTCCTCCAATAAATTCACCCTACTTCCTCAAGTCATTATGAAACTAAACCTCCTGTGAGGTACCCCAAAATGTCTTATTTTCTGTTCATTCTGCCTGGAAGAATTTAATTGTCAAATGCACCATAGATGTAGTTTACTTTTCAAATTTTCATTTTCATTCTTACAATATTTGTCCAAGTTTTTTTTTTTTTTTTTTTTTTTTTTTACCAGAGAGCTGCCTGAAACTGCATGTGTTGTGGAGTGAAAGTGCAGACATTCCAGCTGTATTGTCTAAAATCAGAACTTGAAATTCAGCTCCAGGGATGTGGGTGGGGTAGGGCAAACATTGTTTGCTAAACCCTGTTTTGGGCTGGGCTGTACTGCCCGGCTCTGTGTGACTTTCCATGGGCGTGTCCTTGGGTGAGGACCTGTCCTTTTGTCTTCTCCTTTTAAGAATATCCTTTTTTGGAGGACAAAACATTTATCCGCCTTTCTGACTGGTTGTTTTTTTAACTTCATTTAGAAATTTAGTGATATCCACCCACTGCCCCCCCCGCCCCGACCCCCCATCTACACAACCCCTTTTAAAGATGGCACAGTTAGATAATAGAGCTGCCTCCTGAACCAGATCCGGGACAAGCACGAACTCAAAACAAGGGCCGCCTTCACGGGTGAAATAGTACACCAGTGAAACCCAGGGTCGGAGTTTCACTCACTCTTAGTTACTCAGAAAAATTGCTGTAAGAAAACAAAATAAATGAAACACTATGGGTCCTTCCTTCCTTTTAGACTGGCTCAGGGCCATGGTGCTAGGCGACCCCTTATTTTAAAAGTTTCTAACTGGCCCAATTTCTAGTATTTTCACTAGTTCAAAGATAAAATCCAATGAAAACAAAAATATTGAATAAAAATAATTTAATTCAAGCATAACTCATAGCCTCACTTCACTATATTTATCCAAAGACGCAGACTCCTGAATGAATGATTTGGTCACATCCTCTGTGAGCATGAATTAGCACTTCAGCAGCAAGTAAAACGGAAAGGAACCTTGGAGCTGTGACAGCAGCAGTTAAACAAGACCTAAATTTTACCTGGTTTGGTAAAGTAACCTTTAAAATTCAAATGATGGTGGCAAAAAGCATATCCTTTTTTTCAGTGTATTCTCTACAGCAGTTATGAGGGTAACTACAGCTTAGTGGATAGAGTTAGTGACACTGGAGTCAGACTTCTCTAAATGATACTGCCACTTACTAGCTGTATGTCCTTTGTGATAACTTAACTGAGCCTCAATTTCCTCTTCTGTACTCAGTTTCCCCTTCTGTAGTGGGGAGAATAAACATAATAACTACTCTATAAGATTGCTATCAGAATTAAATTTTTAAAGTGTATATATAGAGTATTTAGTAAAATTATGAGCATATAGTATAGGTTCAATTATTGACAAAGTACTTGCCAAGAATATAAGTTCTTTTGCAAACATTATATGAATGCTTCAATAGTTGAAGTCGGCCAGGCATGGTGTATCCCACTTTGGGAGGCCGAGGTGGGTGGATCACGAGGTCAGGAGATCAAGACCATCGTGGCTAACACGGTGAAACCCTGTCCCTACTAAAAATACAAAAAATTGGCCAGGTGTGGTGGCGGGCGCCTGTAGTCCTAGCTACTCAGGAGGCTGAGGCAGGAGAATGGCGTGAACCCGGGAGGCGGAGCTTGCAGTGAGCCTAGATGGAGCCACTGCACTCCAGCCTGGGTGACAGAGCGAGACTCCATTTCACAAAAATAAATAAATAAATAAATAATAAAAAATTTGAAGTCATTCTCCTTATCCCCTCCCATTTTCTTCAGTGGAAATGTTGGTTTATGTGTCCATTCTAAGTAAACAACATAGTTCATGTTTCAACGTTGCCAAGAACTGTGGACATTGTCTGGCCAGGGACTCATTTGGGAACCATGGAAAAGTTCTTTGGAAACAACATATAATTGAAATTCAAAAAGAAACTCAATTAAAATCAGACCAGAACATTTTTGTAAGTCCTCAAAAACAAAAACATAATGACTCAAGTTAGCAATCTTGCTTATCATCTAATTTTTACATCATTCATTAAGTTTATAAAAACAAATTTGCAAAACAACAACAGTTTCCACTGTATTTACATGTCCACTTTAAAGCAAAGTCCTTTTTTGGCAAGATGGAGCTTCTGTTTTTTCCTATTGGATCTTTCCCAAGCAAGAAAGAATTTTGTGCAGATCTGAGTCGCTTATTAAATTCCCAGTTCTGCTCAAAGAGGAAATTTAGGTCAGTGATTATGAGCCAAGACAGACCTGGTGTCTAAGGTCTTCCTTAAAATTAGGGAGAACTTGGACCTGTTACTTAATCTCTCTAAACTCATTTCCCTTCATTTCAGATGTACTGAAACTAGTATGTAAAGCATTTTAATAGTGCCTGGCACATGGTAAGCACTCTAAAAATGTTGGCTATCACTACTCTATTCAAGATTGATTTCTTAGAACACAGAGCAAATACCTTGATTTTAGGACCACCTATTTCAATTTGAGATCTGTATTACTAAAGAAACAGTTTTAGTTCAGTCCACAACATGATTTTTAGTTAATTTGTTGAATAAACCCCAACATGAGGAAAACTAGGCAATGGAAATTGTGTTTCTAGCCTGCCATACTTACTTGGGTACCCCTGGCTTGGAAGCTCATTAGAGCCTCAGAAAGAAAAAGAATTTATTAAATCAATTATTGCTCACAGATGAAAGGGCACATCACTTGCTAATTACAGCAGTGGCTAGCACTGATGCAGGCATCTCTTTTATTCTCCTTAGCTTATGGCCCCATTAGCAATTAACAGTGACTGATGTCCTGAAAGGAAGCGTTCTGTCTGCCTTGCTGGATTTTCTCAGGAGGAATTAGAAATGAGATACTTGACAGAGTTTAGCCAGAAAAAAGAAAAATTTAAAACTGCAAGAAACCACCTGTTTTATTTGTGGATAAAATATACTTGCAAAAACCTTAAACAACATCAACACGCTCATTGACTTCATTTATTAAGAAAATTTTACTTTGCCTAATTTTGGAACATTATGAAATGTACCCAGAAACTATTTTGTTCCATACTAAAAGTGCTTAAACACTTATCTCTTTAGTTAATATTCACAAGTTAAAAGAATCACTTTTTTGGAGGGAAGGTCTCTTATAGAAATGAAATTCCAAACTGAGGAATTAAACTCCCTTGAGTTTTTTCTCAACAAAGAGGTTTCCCTTTTCCTCACTGTGTGCCCATCACAGTATACAGAAGCAATGCCATGGTCTCTCTGAGGGTGAATCAAGATTAGAACTGTACACCAGGGTATCTGTACGAAAAGCAAGCAAACAAACAAATAAAAAAGCAATATTGCTGATATTTGCGGTAATGACCTAAAAACAATCAAGATGAAGTTGTGTTTTGGTTGAAAGATGTGACTCCATATTCAGGCCTCATCTTTGGTCTGCTCTTGACTGATAGATGCTGGGTAGAGCTGTGTCCAGGTAGAGCTGGGATCAAGGTGGTGATGTTCTCTATTTCTGTCACATCTTCTCCCTAGCTCCCTCAAATATCCTCTCTTCTGCCAATCTAGCTACCTTTCAGAAGTCTCAGTATCAATTATTTATACCTCTTCACATAATTAAAACAGTGTATGTCCTCTTTCATAAGCATATGTACTTTAGCCTAAATAATTATAGCTAATAGTGATCAAACTCTTCTATTAAAAAAACTAAGCTTAGAATTTTACATGTATTATTTCATTTAATCCTCACAATCATTCTATGAGGTAGATAAAATTATTATCCCATTTTATCCATTGATAAATTTCAGCTTAAGTATGATAATTAACTTCCCCGAAGTCTCACAGCTACAAGTGGTCTGATTTCATAGCCTGGGCTTTGAAATAACTATATTATTGAAAATCTGAATGATCATAGTGGCAGGCGTCTTGACAGGTGAGGCTGTATTCACAGGGCTTCTCTGCAAGCTGAAATCAACATTCCAGGCTGAAGACTTTAATTCCGCCTTAGTAGTCACCTCTTATACAGGAAAAGTAATATTATCGTGAAATTCGGGTAGTAATTCCAGCTCTGCCTCCCATGACCCTTCAACTTTTTCAGAGAAGCAGAGTATAGAGCCTTTGTGAGAGAAAGAAAAGAATAAAGGAAAGGTAATAGTGTCCAGAATCTCATTCTCTACTTTGTCACAGAGGATTCCCTTATAGGCCAATGTTTCTGTTCTAGCAGGTAGGTTAAAGACAGGAGAGGTACCCATGGCATCATGTCAGACTTGAAGAGGATGAATAAGAACATTTACCATATCCCAAACACCAGAAATGTGTGGAAAATCTTTAAAATAGAAGGCTACTATGTAGGAAAAATAAAAGGAAATGATACTTTACTCAACTTCAGAAATTCACTGAAACCCAAGACCCGTCAGGCTAATAATATAAGTAGGTTTTGGAAAGTTAAAGACAAATAAAACAAAACAAAAACTCTCAGAGGAAAATTAGGATTGTGTGTGTTGTGCATGATTCTTTTTAGGTTGAAAATAAAAGGACAAATTCTTTGGGCCCATTATCAGAGAATGTTTGACTGCTTAGTGGACCAGAAATCAGGCTCAAAATAGGAAACTTAATGCAATTTAATTTCCTTTCAGACGGAAGTAGGGAAGAAGCACCAGGTGTCCTTGACTCTCAAGAGAATATCCCCTCGGCTGCACTGCTGGATGCCTCTTGGAAAAACTCATCATGTGAAATTCATAACCAGAGCATTCCTGGGCTAGCTCTGTACACTCAACCAATCTCTAAAGTGCACTGTCCTTCCAGAGAGTATGTAGGGAAGATCAGATCACACTGCATTTTCAGACAATAGTGGATGATGAAATAGAGAGGCCATTTTGGCTGTGAGCTCTCCATGTCTGACAGAGCCACCAGCATCACAGCATCATGGAGGCCCTCAACTTGCCACGAGTTTTAAGAAGTAGCTTCAGGGCCTCTTTCCAGGCTTGAACAGCCATGCCTGTCTGTGTAGATGAACAAATGCCCTTGGGGAAAACAACTCCGTTATGACCTCTACCAACTAAAGGGTAAAGTTCTACTCTACTAAGTCATACCACGCCTCACCTTAATGGTACCAGCATCTCAGAGTAAAACAGGAGAGTTTAGATAGAGTCCACTGATTCTTAGACCTTGCTGGCTGCTCTGGGAAGGGGACTTTGCAATGGATTTGTGTTGTTGTATGGATAGAGTCTAGTAAGGGATGTGGGGACACTTCAGGTCTCAAGAGTTCATTTTCTTGATGGCACTGGAAAGGTTAATTCTGATGACTTCTCTCCGCTGCTATATCTCCATCTATAGTCCAAGGATAATGGCTCACTGCCTTTCTTTCATGGGGCACAGTTTTTTTCTGTTGTTGTTGGTTGCTTGTTTCTTTAAACAAAGAGAACAAAATCTGGCTGGGTGAAGTGGCTCATGCCTATAATCCCAGTACTTTGGGAGGCCAAGGTAGGCGGATCACTTGAGGTCAGGAGTTGGAGACAAGCTGGGCCAATATGGTGAAACCTCATCTCTACTAAAAACACCAAAATTAGCCGGGCATGGTGGTATGCACCTGTAGTCCCAGCTACTTGGGAGGCTGAGGCAGGAGAATTGCTGGAACCTGGGAGGCAGGGGTTGCAGTGAGCAGAGATCATGCCACTGCACTCCGGCCTGGGTGACATAAAACAAACAAACAAACAACAAAAACAAAAATAAAACAAAGCAAACAAAAAAAAAACAAGGACAAAACCAAAGATTCCTGAGTTTTATGTGTGCTTCTATCCCTTTAGGCTGATTGCTGTTATTTGATAGTGCATAATTTTTATTAAAATCAAGATATTTAGACAATTTAGAAGCAGCTTTATATTTCAGGTTCAGAAGGAGAAAGACAAATGGGCTTCTTTGATGACATTTCTACCACTGCAGCAGGAAAATGAGTTCAAGTCATTAAAAAAAGATACATTCAGGCGAAAGCACATGTCTTTAGTCAGTAACTAGCACCCATGGGTTATACCAGAAGACAAGCAAGCATCCTTCAAGGAAAAACAAACTCTGAGTTGGCATCAGAGACCATCTCAAGACCTCATTTTTATCATCTACAAAATAAAAATGCCTGACAACACCTTTTCTAATGTCCATTACAGCTCTAAAATGCTACTGTCAGTTTAACATTTATAACCTACCATGCATGAGGCACTATGATAACCGATAACAGAAAAAGATGAAAAAAAGCCAAAAAATGCAAAATAGGTAAAGGGGTGAGATAAAAAACACAACAGATAAATGGACAAAATTTAAAATGAACAAACTGTCCTCCCTGTCCTTCAGCCCACTGACCACCAGAACAGACCTACGTGTGCATGCATAGACATAATTCACAGATAAGATACATAGCATATCCGAAGGGATGTGGGGGCACCAAGGGAGAAGGTAAAGGCTGGTCTAGGGAGCAGTATGCCCTTGATCATGGCCTTTAAAGACATATAAGATTAAATCAGCTGAGGATGGTGCAGATGCCAAAAACAGTGATGGCAAAAGGGTATTTGGTTAGTTGCATATCGTAGGTTAGTTATTTGGCCCAACAACAATGCTTGATAAATGTTTGTTAACCTACTAGTGGCCAGAAGAAGAGAGGGAAGGTGGAAGAGAAGACAAAAAGCAAGGAAAGATGAAGTGATCTAGTAAAGTTGAAGAGCTGGAGTTTGAGATTCAAGGTCAAATTCGGGGATGGTGGGGATGGAAAATGAAATTGAAAAATAGTTTTATACCCTAGGGTAAAATGTCATGCCCTAAAAATGCACCCCTTATAAATACTTGTTGTTAACGTCATTACCATTTAGCTTTGTTTGTGGCTGTTTTGTTTCTAATATTCATTTTTAAAATAAATATTTCAATTATGAAATAGACTGTAAACCCATTGTTCACAGATTAATCCTATAGTATGTATCACATCTATCATTGCTAATGATTAAATAAAGCAAATTCATAACAAGTTTTATCTCTGATAGAACATAATTATTGCATATTAAATATGAAATCAAAATCAAATTAGTTTCAGTTTGGAGGGAGGACAATCCGACCGTGAACTCACCCTGCAACCTTGGACTACATGTCCTTGTCTGTACACACAGGGGGCTGAGTCAGGTGACTTCAAAGTCTCTTCTAGTTCTAATTTGATTATAAGTTGCATATGCATATCAGCAATGTGAATTACTGACCAATCATACTTGTATTTCAATATATGTCTTGGATCCAATGCTCTTGATGGAAAGTTCTTAGGAATTCTTAGTGACTAATTCTTGGGGTGATTAACTTCTCTCACTCACAGGGAATTCATCTAAAGGTACCCCACACTAAGTACATGGCAGAGCATGCAAGTTTGCTCCCAGTCCTTGGAAAAAATCTTCCTGCTGCTTATAGATCCATGTTTAATAGTTTCAACATGGCAAACTCAATAGCTCCCTTCTGAATTCCAGAAATCCTCCTTTCACAGTTACAGGAAGACAGACTCTTGAGAAACATCAAAACAATCTTGTGGACAATAACACTATTTTTTTTGGAGCAAAGGACTGTTGGACCTGTGATGGTCCCCGCCATGTCCACGGTCAGCTGTCCACCTCGACCGAACCTCGACCAAAGAGGCCTTGCCCTCACTCTCCCCTCCAGACTCACCCTCCTCATCCACTGCATGAAACAGAGGTTTGGGTCTTAAGGCCACCCTCCTTACTCCACCCAAGTACTCTTCTTGGCTTATGTTTCTTTGATAACCAAAGCTGAATGCCTTCCTTCCTCTGTGTAGGCTCTTCAGCGGGATTATTTCTTGTGCCTCTTGCTTCTGAAGTGACCCTGTCCGAGAGAGTGCGCTGAACATGATGGATGGGGATCCTGGATCACTGCTGTCATCATCTAGGAAAACATCATGGTAAGATGGGGAAAGAACAAGACTTAAGATCAGAGTTAAGACTTAATATCCACATGACAGGAACTCAGAGTGAAGCAAAGCTCTTCCTGATGTTTCAGCTCTACACTGAACTTTCTTATCAGCACAGTTTTTCCTTCTCGAGGACACTGCCCCAAGCAGATGGGAGGACAGAAGCTATAAGTGCAGTGTCATAAATAAATAGAAATGCATGCAAAATGGTGTATCAAGCCAGTCTCCCCAGGTAAATAAGGTAGTGTCTTTTTACAGAATCAGATCAGTTGGCCACAGACATAAACCGTGGGACACAAAGATGCTTGGTCTTGTCCAAAGCCAGTGCTACACACAAGATTATGTGGTGCAGCCATCTGAAAGTGGTTGCTTTTATCTTGGTTTGCTTTTTAATCAGTGGCTACCAGAAAGCATTACATCTGAGTTCCAATCCTTTGATACAGAAAAAGTCAATCCTGGAGAAAGGAGGACAGAAGGGAGACACAGCAGAGACCAGGGCGTGACTGGATGCCCTCCTCTCAGATGACTAAGCAGGTGACAGACTGTGACTGGCACTTGATGGGAACTTCCCTTTCCTGATAATTTACTATATGCCTGTCACTGTGCTAATCCTTTTACATATATCATGCCATTAAATCCTCATAGCGGCCCTTTCGGGTGAGCAAAGTTATGAATCTCACAGGTAAAGTGGCTGAGGTTTCACAAGGTTAAGCAATGCTCAATATCATAAGCTGGTGAATATGGGACCAGAGTTTGAGCAGAGCCTACCCAGCTTCAAATCCACTTCTTACCATCAGGTCTCCTTGCTGTGTCCTTGGTGTATCCACTTGTAAGAGGGAGGGCTACCTCCTGAGAGGGGAGCCAGCAGCTGTCTATGCAATGTCCCCTCTTGGATTCTCTTCCAGACCCCTAACCCATGCCTAGGACATTGCCTTGTCCCCACTTCAATGTGCACACATCTTCAAAGGAATATTTCTCACATATATCATTTACTCTCACTTCCTCAAAGTCTTAGCCTTATAAATTTATTTTCCCTTTAAAAATTCTCCTAAAAATTTAGGTATTTTCTAGAAAACATTAGCCAGGCGTGGTGGTGGGTGCCTGTAGTTCCAGCTACTCGGGAGGCTGAGGCAGGAGAATGGCGTGAACCTGGGAGGCGGAGCTTGCAGTGAGCCGAGATCGCGCCACTGCACTCCAGCCTGGGCGACAGAGCAAGACTCCATCTCAAAAAAAAAAAAAAAAAAAAAAAGAATTTAGGTATTTTCAGACATTTATATTTAAATCTGAAAGCCCTGTTCTTTCTCTCATTCTCCTTCCTAACAAAACAAAACAAAAATTCCATATCTAGAATGAATATACCCGAAGATTTACACTTGAAAAAATGCATTTAGAATGTAGGATACCTGAAAATCTTAAAATATCCTGTTCAATAGTGTTTTTCTAAAATGTGACCAGAGTATACTAAGAAGCTAACTTGGAAAATGGGCAAGGGAGATCAACTTCTTTAAATAAAGAAAACATTAATTAATATATCTGCATATCTGTCCATTTTTTTCCCCTGACTCTCCTTTAACATGTGCTCTACAACAAGGCTTGGGACCAGTCCCTCTGGATCCTTGGTGCTTGAAGCACTAGCTAAGGAAACCATGGCCTGGAGGTTTCTGCCCCCAAACCTTGTTCTTTCACTCCAACCTTTCCTGTTGAGCGCTCCATCAGTGGACAGACCCTGGTCACTGTCTCAGTTTCCTGGCCACCCTCTAGGTTATTGTACAGTGGACTCCAAGCTCTAGGAAGAGGCATGGGTATGTGACTTGCAAAGTTTCACTTGGCTTAGAGCTGCCCAAAATTGAAGGAAGAAGTTGGCTGGAAAGCAGAAGGCAGAAAAAGGAAGAGTGAGGACTGTGTTTTGTCCTTTTCGCATAACTCTCCTCCACATGGGCATCCAGGCAGTGCAGTTCCAGGCAGAGCAGTGGATACTTTGGCAACAAAATCTGAGTATGTGTCCTTTTACCTCCCACCTGACCAACAGCCTTAACTTCTGGACATGGGCACCCTGGCATGAAAGGAGAAATAAGGAAAGTGCTTCTGCTCAGCACAGGATGGGCCCCAACACACACAGAATGAACTACCTGATGCAGGATACACTGTTCAGACACTCAGACTCGGAGTGCAACCCTTCCCGCCTCCACATTTTTTAAACTTGTGGTAAAATATACATAACAAAAAATTGACCATTTTAACCATTTTTTTCATCTAACTATAAATAAGTGTACAGTTCATTGCATGAAGTGCATTCACATTGTCATGTTACCATCGCCACCATTCATCTGCAGAGCTTTTTCATCTGCTTTGATGCACATGGATTCTAAGCAGCCTCATGTCATATAAGAGGTTTCCAGTCAAGACCTCCCTACTTATAACACCAAGTGAGCCCTAAAGGCAAAAGAGCCCTGGAAGAGCATGTGAAGTTCCCCAAACCAGCATGGAGCTCCAAGACATCCAGAACAAGAAAAGTCCTGACCCTGGAGGGCAAGGGGAGAGCTAGGAAGGGAAGCATTCCCCAAGTTTCAGGTGGGTTAGCCAGGGGCTGCTTGCCTGCAGAACATGACTCTCCACTGTCTCCCCTAGATCCCCTCCAGCCATTCTCTTGGTGCAGAAAGACTTCCGGTTTGGAGAGAAGGATTCCAATGATCAATTGTGCTTGGCTACACGTTGAGGACTATGTCAGCCTTATCCTAATCATTATTATAATCCTTTTTCAATGTGTCATGGCTTATTATTTTTCATAAATCATAACCACAGAAATTACAAATTATTCACAGTAGAGTTAATTCCAAGCAAGCCAGAAACGAGTCTGCATAAATAGGCCTAAGTTTCCATGACAAATAAGAACAAGTATATAAAATCCTGCAGACATACGACCCATAACATATTGCAGAGCAATGATTTCCCATCCTTAAAACTTATTAAAGAAAACTGCTAACATAAGTGCTATTTCATTACTTTTCCCTCAGATTTCCAGTTTAACCACTGTCTTTGTTCACCTAGATGAAACTTAGAACCAGTCGAGTATATTTGAAAGAAAAGAAATCATTGGGACTAACAGTTCATTCCAAGTCTGAAGTAATTCATGTAGAACTGACATAGTGAAGCGTTGTCTTTCTTTCCAAGGACATCTGTATTTACCCATGTCAAGGCTTCTTTAAGTCCCTAAGTAGTAATAGTAATAGTGACTAATATTTCTTGCACATCTACTTGGTTCCAGACTCTGTTCTAGCATCTTTATGTACCTGTTCATATGTGTATCCTGCATGTATGAGACTGGCTTCACATCAGGACAATACAATTGCATATGGAGGGAATCAATATCATCCTCTTTATAGACCAGAAATGACAGTGTGAAGAAATAGAATTTTATTTTTCCTTCATATATATCCTGTCTATTTTTTCCTGGCATTTTATGGCTTTGACTGAAAGTGTGACTGAGATATCCTTTAGTGAAGACATCCATTAAAAGGCTAGGATCCTGTGACCTATTTATTAGTCTAGTGAATAATGTATGTATGTTTCCAAATGTTAAACAACTCTCAAATTCTGGAATAAACCCCACTTTGCAAGGTGTATTGTACTTTTAATGTTCTGCTGTATTTTGTTTATAATGCTTATTTAAGATTTGTTCATTAGTGCTCAAATGAATCTGCTCCGTGGTCATCTCCTGCTACCATAGGCATGCAGTATTGATGCTCATCTCTTAAGAAATAGCTGTCCTCCAGGCTTGGTGGCTCACACCTATAATCCTAGCATGTTAGGAGGCGAGGCAGGAGGATCCCTTGTGCCCGGGAGTTACAGATCAGCCTGGGCAACATAGGGAGACCCTGTCCCTTTTTAATTTTTTTTTCTAAAAAAAATTAAATTAAAAAAAGAAAGAAAGAACTGTGACACTTTCTTGTTTTCTCACTCAAATAACAAAAATAGTGCCAGGTTATTTGTACCAGGAAGATTGTTTAAAAAAATTAAACTATCGGCCAGACTCGGTGGCTCACGCCTGTAATCCCAGCACTTTGGGAGGCTGAGGCAGGGGGATCACCTGAGGTCAGGAGTTCAAGACTAGCCTGGCCAACATGGTGAAACCCTGTCTGTACTGAAAATACAAAAATTGGCCGGGTGTGGTGGCACATGCCTGTAATTCCAGCTACTCGGGAGGCTGAGCCAGGAGAATCGCTTGAACTCAAGAGGCAGAGGTTGCAGAGAGCCGAGGTCGCTCCACTGCATTCCAGCCAGGGTGACAGAGACACTCATCTCAAAAAAATAAAAAAAAATCATTGGCAACATATAGGAGAGAAAATGGATGATATCCTTGTTATATAGGGTTCTTCAAATTCATCTCAAGAAAATCAACAACCAAATAGAAAAAAACAAAACAAAACAAAACAAAAAACGAGCAAAGCCAGGAAGAGAAAACTTCACCCCAAGAAATATCATTGTTTCCAAAATGTGAAAGATGTTCAACTTCACTAAAAATCAAAGAGATTCATATGAAAATTAAATCTGGCATATAAATTTTATGCTACCATATCACAGATTACTCAGAAGTTTGACAACAGCCCAGTGGTATTAGGAAAAGATCATTCTTACAGACTGTTGTTGTGAGGGCAAATTAGTGATATAATCTTTTTTGATGGTGTTTTGACAATATATATAAAAATTTAAATCTATATGAATTTGACCTCAAAATTTTACTTCCAGGAAAATATACTAAGGGAATAATTGCTTATTTGTGAAAATACCAATCACAAGTGGTCCAGAGTCCTTAATATGTATCATTGTTTATATTTATTAAAAGTTGATAATACCTTAAGTATTTATTAATTAGGAATTAGCTTAATAAGCTTTGGTACATGCATATAATTATTATTAACTCATTAAAAATGAGTATTAGATCCACATCTATTGACATGGAAACCTACGTACAACATTTGTTCAGTGAACTAGGCAATTTATAAAGATTGCAAAACGATGACTATGCTTTGCTTTTATGTATAATATGATGCAATGTTTTTGTGATTTTTTTGTGGAGGGAGGTGTCAGTATGGGTAGTGTGGGATCAGGCAGGTATAGGAAGAATTCTAGAAGGGTGCTCACCAAAACATTCTATGGTGATTATACCT